>NW_027617562.1:0-109799 GCF_964187855.1 Myxine glutinosa | reverse complement strand
TTTTCGCACTTGTGTTAGTGTTGAAAAACCACTTTTCGCACTTGTGTTGGTGCAGGAAACCACTTTTGCACTTGTATTAGTGTGGAAAAACCACTTTTCGCACTTGTGTTAGTGTTGAAAAACCACTTTTCGCACTTGTGTTAGTGTTGAAAAACCACTTTTCGCACTTATGTTGGTGCAGGAAACCAATTTTGCACTTGTATTAGTGTGGAAAAAACACTTTTTGCACTTGTGATAGTGTTGAAAAACCACTTTTCACACTTGTGTTAGTGTTGAAAAACCACTTTTTGCACTTGTGTTAGTGTTGAAAAACCACTTTTCGCACTTGTGTTGGTGCAGGAAACCACTTTTGCACTTGTATTAGTGTGGAAAAAACACTTTTCACACTTGTGTTAGTGTTGAAAAACCACTTTTTGCACTTGTGTTGGTGCAGGAAACCACTTTTGCACTTGTATTAGTGTGGAAAAAACACTTTTTGCACTTGTGATAGTGTTGAAAAGCCACTTTTCGCACTTGTGTTTGTGTTGAAAAACCACTTTTCGCACTTGTGTTGGTGCAGGAAACCACTTTTGCACTTGTATTAGTGTGGAAAAAACACTTTTTGCACTTGTGATAGTGTTGAAAAACTACTTTTCACACTTGTGTTAGTGTTGAAAAACCACTTTTCGCACTTGTGTTGGTGCAGGAAACCACTTTTGCACTTGTATTAGTGTGGAAAAAACACTTTTCGCACTTGTGTTAGTGTTGAAAAACCACTTTTCGCACTTGTGTTAGTGTTGAAAACCACATTTCGCACTTGTGTTGGTGCAGGAAACCACTTTTGCACTTGTATTAGTGTGGCAAAAACACTTTTTGCACTTGTGGTAGTGTTGAAAAACCACTTTTCGCACTTGTGTTAGTGTTGAAAAACCACTTTTCGCACTTGTGTTAGTGTTGAAAAACCACTTTTCGCACTTGTGTTGGTGCAGGAAACCACTTTTGCACTTGTATTAGTGTGGAAAAAACACTTTTTGCACTTGTGATAGTGTTGAAAAACTACTTTTCGCACTTGTGTTAGTGTTGAAAAACCACTTTTCGCACTTGTGTTAGTGTTGAAAAACCACTTTTCGCACTTGTGTTGGTGCAGGAAACCACTTTTGCACTTGTATTAGTGTGGAAAAAACACTTTTCGCACCTGTGTTAGTGTTGAAAAACCACTTTTCGCACTTGTGTTAGTGTTGAAAAACCACTTTTCGCACTTGTGTTAGTGTTGAAAAACCACTTTTCGCACTTGTGTTGGTGCAGGAAACCACTTTTGCACTTGTGTTAGTGTGGAAAAAACACTTTTTGCACTTGTGATAGTGTTGAAAAACCACTTTTCGCACTTGTGTTGGTGTTGAAAAACCACTTTTCGCACTGTGTTGGTGCAGGAAACCACTTTTGCACTTGTATTAGTGTGGAAAAAACACTTTTTGCACTTGTGATAGTGTTGAAAAACCACTTTCCGCACTTGTGTTAGTGTTGAAAAACCACTTTTCGCACTTGTGTTGGTGCAGGAAACCACTTTTGCACTTGTATTAGTGTGGAAAAACCACTTTTCGCACTTGTGTTAGTTTTGAAAAACCACTTTTCGCACTTGTGTTAGTGTTGAAAAACCACTTTTCGCACTTGTGTTGGTGCAGGAAACCACTTTTGCACTTGTATTAGTGTGGAAAAAACACTTTTTGCACTTGTGATAGTGTTGAAAAACCACTTTTCGCACTTGTGTTAGTGTTGAAAAACCACTTTTCGCACTAGTGTTATTGTTGAAAAACCACTTTTCGCACTTGTGTTGGTGCAGGAAACCACTTTTGCACTTGTATTAGTGTGGAAAAAACACTTTTTGCACTTGTGATAGTGTTGAAAAACCACTTTTCGCACTTGTGTTAGTGTTGAAAAACCACTTTTCCCACTTGTGTTGGTGCAGGAAACCACTTTTGCACTTGTATTAGTGTGGAAAAACACTTTTTGCACTTGTGTTGGTGCAGGAAACCACTTTTGAACTTGTATTAGTGTGGAAAAACCACTTTTCGCACTTGTGTTAGTGTTGAAAAACCACTTTTCGCACTTGTGTTGGTGCAGGAAACCACTTTTGCACTTGTATTAGTGTGGAAAAAACACTTTTTGCACTTGTGATAGTGTTGAAAAACCACTTTTCGCACTTGTGTTAGTGTTGAAAAACCACTTTTCGCACTTGTGTTGGTGCAGGAAACCACTTTTGCACTTGTATTAGTGTGGAAAAAACACTTTTTGCACTTGTGATCGTGTTGAAAAACCACTTTTCGCACTTGTGTTAGTGTTGAAAAACCACTTTTCGCACTTGTGTTGGTGCAGGAAACCACTTTTGCACTTGTATTAGTGTGGAAAAACCACTTTTCGCACTTGTGTTAGTGTTGAAAAACCACTTTTCGCACTTGTGTTAGTGTTGAAAAACCACTTTTCGCACTTGTGTTGGTGCAGGAAACCACTTTTGCACTTGTATTAGTGTGGAAAAAACACTTTTCGCACTTGTGTTAGTGTTGAAAAACCACTTTTCGCACTTGTGTTAGTGTTGAAAAACCACTTTTCGCACTTGTGTTGGTGCAGGAAACCACTTTTGCACTTGTATTAGTGTGGAAAAACCACTTTTCGCACTTGTGTTAGTGTTGAAAAACCACTTTTCGCACTTGTGTTAGTGTTGAAAAACCACTTTTCGCACTTATGTTGGTGCAGGAAACCACTTTTGCACTTGTATTAGTGTGGAAAAAACACTTTTTGCACTTGTGATAGTGTTGAAAAACCACTTTTCACACTTGTGTTAGTGTTGAAAAACCACTTTTCGCACTTGTGTTAGTGTTGAAAAACCACTTTTCGCACTTGTGTTGGTGCAGGAAACCACTTTTGCACTTGTATTAGTGTGGAAAAAACACTTTTCACACTTGTGTTAGTGTTGAAAAACCACTTTTCGCACTTGTGTTAGTGTTGAAAAACCACTTTTTGTACTGGTTTTGGTGCAGGAAACCACTTTTGCACTTGTATTAGTGTGGAAAAAACACTTTTTGCACTTGTGATAGTGTTGAAAAGCCACTTTTCGCACTTGTGTTAGTGTTGAAAAACCACTTTTCGCACTTGTGTTGGTGCAGGAAACCACTTTTGCACTTGTATTAGTGTGGAAAAAACACTTTTTGCACTTGTGATAGTGTTGAAAAACCACTTTTCGCACTTGTGTTAGTGTTGAAAAACCACTTTTCGCACTTGTGTTGGTGCAGGAAACCACTTTTGCACTTGTATTAGTGTGGAAAAAACACTTTTTGCACTTGTTATAGTGTTGAAAAACCACTTTTCGCACTTGTGTTGGTGCAGGAAACCACTTTTCGCACTTGTGTTAGTGTTGAAAAACCACTTTTCGCACTTGTATTAGTGTGGAAAAAACACTTTTTGCACTTGTGATAGTGTTGAAAAACCACTTTTCGCACTTGTGTTAGTGTTGAAAAACCATTTTTCGCGCTTGTGATGGTGCAGGAAACCACTTTTGCACTTGTATTAGTGTGGAAAAAACACTTTTCGCACTTGTGTTAGTGTTGAAAACCACTTTTCGCACTTGTGTTAGTGTTGAAAACCACATTTAGCACTTGTGTTGGTGCAGGAAACCACTTTTGCACTTGTATTATTGTGGCAAAAACACTTTTTGCACTTGTAGTAGTGTTGAAAAACCACTTTTCGCACTTGTGTTAGTGTTGAAAAACCACTTTTCGCACTTGTGTTAGTGTTGAAAAACCACTTTTCGCACTTGTGTTGGTGCAGGAAACCACTTTTGCACTTGTATTAGTGTGGAAAAAACACTTTTTGCACTTGTGATAGTGTTGAAAAACCACTTTTCGCACTTGTGTTAGTGTTGAAAAACCACTTTTCGCACTTGTGTTAGTGTTGAAAAACCACTTTTCGCACTTGTGTTGGTGCAGGAAACCACTTTTGCACTTGTATTAGTGTGGAAAAAACACTTTTCGCACTTGTGTTAGTGTTGAAAAACCACTTTTCGCACTTGTGTTAGTGTTGAAAAACACTTTTCGCACTTGTGTTAGTGTTGAAAAACCACTTTTCGCACTTGTGTTGGTGCAGGAAACCACTTTTGCACTTGTATTAGTGTGGAAAAAACACTTTTTGCACTTGTGATAGTGTTGAAAAACCACTTTTCGCACTTGTGTTAGTGTTGAAAAACCACTTTTCGCACTTGTGTTGGTGCAGGAAACCACTTTTGCACTTGTATTAGTGTGGAAAAAACACTTTTTGCACTTGTGATAGTGTTGAAAAACCACTTTTCGCACTTGTGTTAGTGTTGAAAAACCACTTTTCGCACTTGTGTTGGTGCAGGAAACCACTTTTGCACTTGTATTAGTGTGGAAAAACCACTTTTCGCACCTGTGTTAGTTTTGAAAAACCACTTTTCGCACTTGTGTTAGTGTTGAAAAACCACTTTTCGCACTTGTGTTGGTGCAGGAAACCACTTTTGCACTTGTATTAGTGTGGAAAAAACACTTTTTGCACTTGTGATAGTGTTGAAAAACCACTTTTCGCACTAGTGTTATTGTTGAAAAACCACTTTTCGCACTTGTGTTGGTGCAGGAAACCACTTTTGCACTTGTATTAGTGTGGAAAAAACACTTTTTGCACTTGTGATAGTGTTGAAAAACCACTTTTCGCACTTGTGTTAGTGTTGAAAAACCACTTTTCCCACTTGTGTTGGTGCAGGAAACCACTTTTGCACTTGTATTAGTGTGGAAAAAACACTTTTTGCACTTGTGTTGGTGCAGGAAACCACTTTTGAACTTGTATTAGTGTGGAAAAACCACTTTTCGCACTTGTGTTAGTGCTGAAAATCCACTTTTCGCACTTGTGTTGGTGCAGGAAACCACATTTGCACTTGTATTAGTGTGGAAAAAACACTTTTTGCACTTGTGATAGTGTTGAAAAACCACTTTTCGCACTTGTGTTAGTGTTGAAAAACCACTTTTCGCACTTGTGTTGGTGCAGGAAACCACTTTTGCACTTGTATTAGTGTGGAAAAAACACTTTTTGCACTTGTGATAGTGTTGAAAAACCACTTTTCGCACTTGTGTTAGTGTTGAAAAACCACTTTTCGCACTTGTGTGTTTTTTTTTTTTTTTTTTTTTGTGTACAAGATCGAGGCTCGTGAAAGAGCGAACATTAATCACACAGAAAGACAAACCGACACATAAAACATATAACATCGGGAGCGATAGACAAGATGGGGAGAGAGGGGGAAGGACACAAACACAACATTTGAGAGCAGGGACCGAGAGACATGGAGACATCGAGAGATCTGAGAGAGGGCGAGGGCTTTTGGGGGTGGGGGGGGGGGCATGGGAAGGGGGCGGTGGGAGAGGTATAAAACATATGGACACTGCCAGGACTTCCAGGAAAGAAGTTGGAATTTCAAACAAGGTGGATCTGGGGTGAATTAGCGGGGGTAGAAAAGATCAAGGTTTTGGATGGGGGAAGATAAGAGATGGTGGTGAACAGCTGTTTTAAAGACCTGGAGGGAGGAGTGGGATTGAAGGGAGTGAGGGAGTTTGTTCCAGAGGCGGGAGAAAAGAGGAATGAAAGAGTGAAGGTGAGCAGAGAGCCGAGATTTCGGCAGTTTAACCATCAGAGGGTTGCTGGCAGATCTTGTGCGACCTGTAGGAATATTTGGGGGACAGAGCACAGAGAGAGCTGGGGGTGCAAGGCCGGAGAGGAGTCGGTAGAAGACAGAAAGACCACCTACCTGCCTGCGGTGAGTGAGTGAAAGGCCCTCAGAGATAGCTTCATCGCGGGAGATTCCAATAATTCTGAAAGCTTTGGTTTCAACAGCGTGAAGCCGAGCTAGGTGTGAGGCAGGAGCACCGGCCCATAGGGGAGAACAGTATTCCATTGAGCTGCGGATGAAAGCCTTGTATGTGGTGAGGAGCTCAGGTGTGCCGAGGAAGGACTTCGCACGACGGAGGATGCCCAGTCGGCGACTGGCTTTGGAGGCCAGCTTGGAAATGTGGTTTTCCCAAGAAAGATCATGGTAGATAGTGAGACCTAAAATCTTGAGCGACAGAACTTCTTGGAGAGGATTGTTGAGAAAGTAGATGGGAGGGTTGTCCAGTCGATCTTTTCGGAGAGACATAGTAAGAGTGTGAGATTTGTCAGGATTGAAAGACATGTTCCACTTGTTTGACCAGTCTGTGATTTTGTCCAGGTCTTCAGAGAGTGAGGAGGCAGCAGACTGCCGATCTGAGGGAAGAGGAATGGAGCGGCAGAGAGTGGAGTCATCAGCAAAGAGATAGAGAGGATTTTCGAGAGAGTCAGAGAGATCATTGATGAAGACCAGAAAAAGCACTGGGCCCAGAACACTGCCTTGGGGAACTCCAGCCTGAACAGGAAGAAGAGATGAGAGAAACCCATTCAGGGCCACACGTTGACGACGACTAGAGAGGAAGTCCGCCAGCCATGCGTGGAGATTTCCATGGATACCAAAGGAGGAGAGTTTGGTGAGCAGAGCGGGGTGCCAGACCGTGTCGAAGGCACGTGATATGTCGAGGGAGACAGCTCTAATTTCCTGTTTGGCATTGAGGACCTCCATCCATTGTTGAGACAGCAGAAGCAGCATGTCCAGAGTCGAGTGACCTGGTCTGAAACCAAATTGATGATCAGAGATCAAGCCATTGGAGAAGAGGAAAGATTTCATATCCGAAGCAATGATGGATTCCATGACTTTGCTGATAATTGGGAGAAGGCTGATTGGTCTGTAGTTGCTAGGATCTGTTTTTGCACCTTTTTTGTGCAAAGCGGTGATGTTGGCTGATTTCCAAGCAGATGGCAGTTGACCTTGAGCAAAAGAGAGGGTGAAGAGAACAGAGAGAGGGTGAGATAGAGCAGCAGAGCAGGATTTTAGGACCCGTGGGCTGATGCCGTCGGGTCCAGTTGCAGAATCAGAGTCGAGGGTTGACAGAAACTTTTCACCTTGTCAGGAGGAAAGGACACGGAGTCCAGGAGCAGCAGGGTACGACTGGGTATGGTGGGTACAGAGAGGGATGGGTTTGGGACACAAGATTTAGAGGCAAACACAGAGTTGAGGCATTCAGCTTTTTCACGTGCGGAGTCAGCTGTGTAGCCGTTTGAGGTAAGGGAGGGGATGGAGGGGGAACAAACACCAGAAACGGATTTGACCAGACGCCACCAGGATTTGGAAGAGGGAGACAGATAAGAGAGTTTGGTCTTGAGAACGGAGAGATATTGTTTCCTGGCTCTCCTGAGGGTGGACACACACTTGTTTCGGGCTTTGTGAAAGGAAATGAGATTTCCTTCCATTGGATTTGCTTTCCAGGAGACGAAGGCAAGTTGTTTCTGGGCAACAGCCTCACCACAAGATTCCGTGTACCATGGACGGGAGGAAGGGTATGACAACTGAAGACGAGATGGGATAAATCTGTGCATGAGAGAGAGCAATTTACTTTGGAAGAATTCCCAGGATGAGTTGATGTCAGAGGTGGTAGAGATGGGAGACCAGTCCAGATGATTGATGGCTGCTTGAAGACCGTGCCAGTTGGCCTGAGTGAAATGCCAGACTCGTCGACGCTGAGCAGGCTCCCTGAGGATGGTCAGAGAGATGTCCACTTTAACAAGGACATGATCAGATGATCCGATCGGAGCAGAAGAAGAGCAGCAGACATTTTCAGGGAAGTTAGTCATAACCAAGTCCAGAAGAGAAGATGTTCCGTTGACTGAGATCCGGGTCGGGAAATTGACAGATTGTGTCAGTCCCAGTGAGTCGCAGAAGTCCTTTGCTGAGGAGCCATGGCTGGTGAGAGAGGTACCCACACCCAGCCAACTGGCATGATGACAGTTGAAATCACCACATATGAGGAAGAGAGAGTTGGGATGAGTAGATAGAAGTTGGTCCATATCATCAGACAGCGAGATGTAGATGGAGTCATCACTGTTTGGTGGACGGTACAACACACATATGAACAAGAGGTGGGAGCGAAGGGGAAGCCGTAGCCAGAGGTATTCCTGGGGGTGAGGTGGAGAGAGTGCAGTGCAGGGCGAGTGAGGAAGAGAGTTTTTGATAAAGATAGCAACCCCGCCTCCAGGACGAGGCTCAGGTCTATCATACCGGAGGAGGGAGTAGCCCGGGAGAGATACTATGGAATCAGAGACATCATAAAGGAGGAAAGTTTCTGTTAGGCAGATCACGTCTGGTTTGACAGAAGCAACCTGTATGGAGAGATACAGGTGCAGTGTTGTGTTGGTGCAGGAAACCACTTTTGCACTTGTATTAGTGTGGAAAACCACTTTTCGCACTTGTGTTAGTGTTGAAAAACCACTTTTCGCACTTGTGTTGGTGCAGGAAACCACTTTTGCACTTGTATTAGTGTGGAAAAACCACTTTTCGCACTTGTGTTAGTGTTGAAAAACCACTTTTCGCACTTGTGTTAGTGTTGAAAAACCACTTTTCGCACTTGTGTTGGTGCAGGAAACCACTTTTGCACTTGTATTAGTGTGGAAAAACCACTTTTCGCACTTGTGTTAGTGTTGAAAAACCACTTTTCGCACTTGTGTTAGTGTTGAAAAACCACTTTTCGCACTTATGTTGGTGCAGGAAACCAATTTTGCACTTGTATTAGTGTGGAAAAAACACTTTTTGCACTTGTGATAGTGTTGAAAAACCACTTTTCACACTTGTGTTAGTGTTGAAAAACCACTTTTTGCACTTGTGTTAGTGTTGAAAAACCACTTTTCGCACTTGTGTTGGTGCAGGAAACCACTTTTGCACTTGTATTAGTGTGGAAAAAACACTTTTCACACTTGTGTTAGTGTTGAAAAACCACTTTTTGCACTTGTGTTGGTGCAGGAAACCACTTTTGCACTTGTATTAGTGTGGAAAAAACACTTTTTGCACTTGTGATAGTGTTGAAAAGCCACTTTTCGCACTTGTGTTTGTGTTGAAAAACCACTTTTCGCACTTGTGTTGGTGCAGGAAACCACTTTTGCACTTGTATTAGTGTGGAAAAAACACTTTTTGCACTTGTGATAGTGTTGAAAAACTACTTTTCACACTTGTGTTAGTGTTGAAAAACCACTTTTCGCACTTGTGTTGGTGCAGGAAACCACTTTTGCACTTGTATTAGTGTGGAAAAAACACTTTTCGCACTTGTGTTAGTGTTGAAAAACCACTTTTCGCACTTGTGTTAGTGTTGAAAACCACATTTCGCACTTGTGTTGGTGCAGGAAACCACTTTTGCACTTGTATTAGTGTGGCAAAAACACTTTTTGCACTTGTGGTAGTGTTGAAAAACCACTTTTCGCACTTGTGTTAGTGTTGAAAAACCACTTTTCGCACTTGTGTTAGTGTTGAAAAACCACTTTTCGCACTTGTGTTGGTGCAGGAAACCACTTTTGCACTTGTATTAGTGTGGAAAAAACACTTTTTGCACTTGTGATAGTGTTGAAAAACTACTTTTCGCACTTGTGTTAGTGTTGAAAAACCACTTTTCGCACTTGTGTTAGTGTTGAAAAACCACTTTTCGCACTTGTGTTGGTGCAGGAAACCACTTTTGCACTTGTATTAGTGTGGAAAAAACACTTTTCGCACCTGTGTTAGTGTTGAAAAACCACTTTTCGCACTTGTGTTAGTGTTGAAAAACCACTTTTCGCACTTGTGTTAGTGTTGAAAAACCACTTTTCGCACTTGTGTTGGTGCAGGAAACCACTTTTGCACTTGTGTTAGTGTGGAAAAAACACTTTTTGCACTTGTGATAGTGTTGAAAAACCACTTTTCGCACTTGTGTTGGTGTTGAAAAACCACTTTTCGCACTGTGTTGGTGCAGGAAACCACTTTTGCACTTGTATTAGTGTGGAAAAAACACTTTTTGCACTTGTGATAGTGTTGAAAAACCACTTTCCGCACTTGTGTTAGTGTTGAAAAACCACTTTTCGCACTTGTGTTGGTGCAGGAAACCACTTTTGCACTTGTATTAGTGTGGAAAAACCACTTTTCGCACTTGTGTTAGTTTTGAAAAACCACTTTTCGCACTTGTGTTAGTGTTGAAAAACCACTTTTCGCACTTGTGTTGGTGCAGGAAACCACTTTTGCACTTGTATTAGTGTGGAAAAAACACTTTTTGCACTTGTGATAGTGTTGAAAAACCACTTTTCGCACTTGTGTTAGTGTTGAAAAACCACTTTTCGCACTAGTGTTATTGTTGAAAAACCACTTTTCGCACTTGTGTTGGTGCAGGAAACCACTTTTGCACTTGTATTAGTGTGGAAAAAACACTTTTTGCACTTGTGATAGTGTTGAAAAACCACTTTTCGCACTTGTGTTAGTGTTGAAAAACCACTTTTCCCACTTGTGTTGGTGCAGGAAACCACTTTTGCACTTGTATTAGTGTGGAAAAACACTTTTTGCACTTGTGTTGGTGCAGGAAACCACTTTTGAACTTGTATTAGTGTGGAAAAACCACTTTTCGCACTTGTGTTAGTGTTGAAAAACCACTTTTCGCACTTGTGTTGGTGCAGGAAACCACTTTTGCACTTGTATTAGTGTGGAAAAAACACTTTTTGCACTTGTGATAGTGTTGAAAAACCACTTTTCGCACTTGTGTTAGTGTTGAAAAACCACTTTTCGCACTTGTGTTGGTGCAGGAAACCACTTTTGCACTTGTATTAGTGTGGAAAAAACACTTTTTGCACTTGTGATCGTGTTGAAAAACCACTTTTCGCACTTGTGTTAGTGTTGAAAAACCACTTTTCGCACTTGTGTTGGTGCAGGAAACCACTTTTGCACTTGTATTAGTGTGGAAAAACCACTTTTCGCACTTGTGTTAGTGTTGAAAAACCACTTTTCGCACTTGTGTTAGTGTTGAAAAACCACTTTTCGCACTTGTGTTGGTGCAGGAAACCACTTTTGCACTTGTATTAGTGTGGAAAAAACACTTTTCGCACTTGTGTTAGTGTTGAAAAACCACTTTTCGCACTTGTGTTAGTGTTGAAAAACCACTTTTCGCACTTGTGTTGGTGCAGGAAACCACTTTTGCACTTGTATTAGTGTGGAAAAACCACTTTTCGCACTTGTGTTAGTGTTGAAAAACCACTTTTCGCACTTGTGTTAGTGTTGAAAAACCACTTTTCGCACTTATGTTGGTGCAGGAAACCACTTTTGCACTTGTATTAGTGTGGAAAAAACACTTTTTGCACTTGTGATAGTGTTGAAAAACCACTTTTCACACTTGTGTTAGTGTTGAAAAACCACTTTTCGCACTTGTGTTAGTGTTGAAAAACCACTTTTCGCACTTGTGTTGGTGCAGGAAACCACTTTTGCACTTGTATTAGTGTGGAAAAAACACTTTTCACACTTGTGTTAGTGTTGAAAAACCACTTTTCGCACTTGTGTTAGTGTTGAAAAACCACTTTTTGTACTGGTGTTGGTGCAGGAAACCACTTTTGCACTTGTATTAGTGTGGAAAAAACACTTTTTGCACTTGTGATAGTGTTGAAAAGCCACTTTTCGCACTTGTGTTAGTGTTGAAAAACCACTTTTCGCACTTGTGTTGGTGCAGGAAACCACTTTTGCACTTGTATTAGTGTGGAAAAAACACTTTTTGCACTTGTGATAGTGTTGAAAAACCACTTTTCGCACTTGTGTTAGTGTTGAAAAACCACTTTTCGCACTTGTGTTGGTGCAGGAAACCACTTTTGCACTTGTATTAGTGTGGAAAAAACACTTTTTGCACTTGTTATAGTGTTGAAAAACCACTTTTCGCACTTGTGTTGGTGCAGGAAACCACTTTTGCACTTGTATTAGTGTGGAAAAAACACTTTTTACACTTGTGATAGTGTTGAAAAACCACCTTTCGCACTTGTGTTAGTGTTGAAAAACCACTTTTCGCACTTGTGTTGGTGCAGGAAACCACTTTTGCACTTGTATTAGAGTGGAAAAAGCACTTTTTGAACTTGTGATAGTGTTGAAAAACCACTTTTCGCACTTGTGTTAGTGTTGAAAAACCACTTTTCGCACTTGTGTTGGAGCAGGAAACCACTTTTGCACTTGTATTAGTGTGGAAAAAACACTTTTTGCACTTGTGATAGTGTTGAAAAACCACTTTTCGCACTTGTGTTAGTGTTGAAAAACCACTTTTCACACTTGTGATGGTGCAGGAAACCACTTTTGCAGTTGTATTAGTGTGGAAAAAACACTTTTCGCACTTGTGTTAGTGTTGAAAAACCACTTTTCGCACTTGTGTTAGTGTTGAAAACCACATTTCGCCCTTGTGTTGGTGCAGGAAACCACTTTTGCACTTGTATTAGTGTGGAAAAAACACTTTTTGCACTTGTGTTAGTGTTGAAAAACCACTTTTCGCACTTGTGTTGGTGCAGGAAACCACTTTTGCACTTGTATTAGTGTGGAAAAACCACTTTTCGCACATGTGTTAGTGTTGAAAAACCACTTTTCGCACTTGTGTTAGTGTTGAAAAACCACTTTTCGCACTTGTGTTGGTGCAGGAAACCACTTTTGCACTTGTATTAGTGTGGAAAAAACACTTTTTGCACTTGAGATAGTGTTGAAAAACCACTTTTTGCACTTGTGTTAGTGTTGAAAAACAACTTTTCGCACTTGTGTTAGTTTTGAAAAACCACTTTTCGCACTTGTGTTGGGGCAGGAAACCACTTTTGCACGTGTATTAGTGTGGAAAAAACACTTTTTACACTTGTGATAGTGTTGAAAAACCACCTTTCGCACTTGTGTTTTTTTTTTTTTTTTTTTTTTTTTTTTTTTGTATACAAGATCGAGGCTCGTGAAAGAGCGAACATTAATCACACAGAAAGACAAACCGACACATAAAACATATAACATAGGGAGCGGTAGACAAGATGGGGGGAGAGGGGGAAGGACACAAACACAACATTTGAGAGCAGGGACCGAGAGACATGGAGACATCGAGAGATCTGAGAGAGGGCGAGGGCTTTGGGGGGGGGGGGGGCATGGGAAGGGGGCGGTGGGAGAGGTATAAAACATATGGACACTGCCAGGACTTCCAGGAAAGAAGTTGGAATTTCAAACAAGGTGGATCTGGGGTGAATTAGCGGGGGTAGAAAAGATCAAGGTTTTGGATGGGGGAAGATAAGAGATGGTGGTGAACAGCTGTTTTAAAGACCTGGAGGGAGGAGTGGGATTGAAGGGAGTGAGGTAGTTTGTTCCAGAGGCGGGAGAAAAGAGGAATGAAAGAGTGAAGGTGAGCGGAGAGCCGAGATTTCGGCAGTTTAACCATCAGAGGGTTGCTGGCAGATCTTGTGCGACCTGTAGGAATATTTGGGGGACAGAGCACAGAGAGAGCTGGGGGTGCAAGGCCGGAGAGGAGTCGGTAGAAGACAGAAAGACCACCTACCTGCCTGCGGTGAGTGAGTGAAAGGCCCTCAGAGATAGCTTCATCGCGGGAGATTCCAATAATTCTGAAAGCTTTGGTTTCAACAGCGTGAAGCCGAGCTAGGTGTGAGGCAGGAGCACCGGCCCATAGGGGAGAACAGTATTCCATTGAGCTGCGGATGAAAGCCTTGTATGTGGTGAGGAGCTCAGGTGTGCCGAGGAAGGACTTCGCACGACGGAGGATGCCCAGTCGGCGACTGGCTTTGGAGGCCAGCTTGGAAATGTGGTTTTCCCAAGAAAGATCATGGCAGATAGTGAGACCCAAAATCTTGAGCGACAGAACTTCTTGGAGAGGATTGTTGAGAAAGTAGATGGGAGGGTTGTCCAGTCGATCTTTTCGGAGAGACATAGTAAGAGTGTGAGATTTGTCAGGATTGAAAGACATGTTCCACTTGTTTGACCAGTCTGTGATTTTGTCCAGGTCTTCAGAGAGTGAGGAGGCAGCAGACTGCCAATCTGAGGGAAGAGGAATGGAGCGGCAGAGAGTGGAGTCATCAGCAAAGAGATAGAGAGGATTTTCGAGAGAGTCAGAGAGATCATTGATGAAGACCAGAAAAAGCACGGGGCCCAGAACACTGCCTTGGGGAACTCCAGCCTGAACAGGAAGAGGAGATGAGAGAAACCCATTCAGGGCCACACGTTGACGACGACTAGAGAGGAAGTCCGCCAGCCATGCGTGGAGATTTCCATGGATACCAAAGGAGGAGAGTTTGGTGAGCAGAGCGGGGTGCCAGACCGTGTCGAAGGCACGTGATATGTCGAGGGAGACAGCTCTAATTTCCTGTTTGGCATTGAGGACCTCCATCCATTGTTGAGACAGCAGAAGCAGCATGTCCAGAGTAGAGTGACCTGGTCTGAAACCAAATTGATGATCAGAGATCAAGCCATTGGAGAAGAGGAAAGATTTCATATCAGAAGCAATGATGGATTCCATGACTTTGCTGATAATTGGGAGAAGGCTGATTGGTCTGTAGTTGCTAGGATCTGTTTTTGCACCTTTTTTGTGCAAAGCGGTGATGTTGGCTGATTTCCAAGCAGATGGCAGTTGACCTTGAGCAAAAGAGAGGGTGAAGAGAACAGAGAGAGGGTGAGATAGAGCAGCAGAGCAGGATTTTAGGACCCGTGGGCTGATGCCGTCGGGTCCAGTTGCAGAATCAGAGTCGAGGGTTGACAGAAACTTTTCCACCTTGTCAGGAGGAAAGGACACGGAGTCCAGGAGCAGCAGGGTACGACTGGGTATGGTGGGTACAGAGAGGGATGGGTTTGGGACACAAGATTTAGAGGCAAACACAGAGTTGAGGCATTCAGCTTTTTCACGTGCGGAGTCAGCTGTGTAGCCGTTTGAGGTAAGGGAGGGGATGGAGGGGGAACAAACACCAGAAACGGATTTGACCAGACGCCACCAGGATTTGGAAGAGGGAGACAGATAAGAGAGTTCGGTCTTGAGAACGGAGAGATATTCTTTCCTGGCTCTCCTGAGGGTGGACACACACTTGTTTCGGGCTTTGTGAAAGGAAATGAGATTTCCTTCCGTTGGATTTGCTTTCCAGGAGACGAAGGCAAGTTGTTTCTGGGCAACAGCCTCACCACAAGATTCCGTGTACCATGGACGGGAGGAAGGGTATGACAACTGAAGACGAGATGGGATAAATCTGTGCATGAGAGAGAGCAATTTACTTTGGAAGAATTCCCAGGATGAGTTGATGTCAGAGGTGGTAGAGATGGGAGACCAGTCCAGATGATTGATGGCTGCTTGAAGACCGTGCCAGTTGGCCTGAGTGAAATGCCAGACTCGTCGACGCTGAGCAGGCTCCCTGAGGATGGTCAGAGAGATGTCCACTTTAATAAGGACATGATCAGATGATCCGATCGGAGCAGAAGAAGAGCAGCAGACATTTTCAGGGAAGTTAGTCATAACCAAGTCCAGAAGAGAAGATGTTCCGTTGACTGAGATCCGGGTCGGGAAATTGACAGATTGTGTCAGTCCCAGTGAGTCGCAGAAGTCCTTTGCTGAGGAGCCATGGCTGGTGAGAGAGGTACCCACACCCAGCCAACTGGCATGATGACAGTTGAAATCACCACATATGAGGAAGAGAGAGTTGGGATGAGTAGATAGAAGTTGGTCCATATCATCAGACAGCGAGATGTAGATGGAGTCATCACTGTTTGGTGGACGGTACAACACACATATGAACAAGAGGTGGGAGCGAAGGGGAAGCCGTAGCCAGAGGTATTCCTGGGGGTGAGGTGGAGAGAGTGCAGTGCAGGGCGAGTGAGGAAGAGAGTTTTTGATAAAGATAGCAACCCCGCCTCCAGGACGAGGCTCAGGTCTATCATACCGGAGGAGGGAGTAGCCCGGGAGAGATACTATGGAATCAGAGACATCATAAAGGAGGAAAGTTTCTGTTAAACAGATCACGTCTGGTTTGACAGAAGCAACCTGTATGGAGAGGTCAGTTAAGTTTGAACGAAGGCCCCGGATGTTTGAGGTCCATACCGTTAATGAAGAGGAAGGGGGAGCATCAGATACAGAACAGGGGGGAGGAGGGGTAGGGTAAGATGTGGAAGAGGTGGAAGAGGTAGGGAGAGCTGTTGAAGGTGTGTCAGAGATTTCAGAATAGCTCGGAGAAAGGGAAGGATGGGGCGGACAAAAGGTTTGATGGTGATTGGGTGAGCCACAATGAGGTGTTATTTGAGGAGGGGTAAGAGCGAGGCAGAAGGTTGGGGGAGATGGAGGTGAGAGTTTGAAGGGGGAAGAAGCGGGGAGGACGCTTTGAGGAGGGGGAGTGAGAGGGGGGAAATTGAGAAGCAATGAGGGTGGGGAGATTTGAAGGGGAGGGGTGAGGGGGGAGTTTGGGAGGGAAGGGACAAGGCGAGGGATTTGAAAGGGATGGGATATGGGGGAGATTTGGAGGGGAGGGGTGAGGCAGGAGTCTAGGAGGGGAGGGGCGAGGGGGCGTCTTGGCGGGGAGGGGTGAGGGGGTAGTTTAGGAGGGAGGGGGCAAGGGGGGAGATTTGAAAGGGATGGGTGATGGGGAAGATTTGGAGGGGAGGGGTGATGGGGAAGATTTGGAGGGGAGGGGTTATGGGGAAGATTTGGAGGGGAGGGGTGAGATTGGATTTTTGAAAGTGTACGATTTATGGGAAACGAACATTTATTGCAAAATGAGTTTCTTGTGACCTTCGAGTTAAAAATACGTTTAAGGACGCTGGATGGAGGATGGAGTGCAGGAGAGTTTAGGGAATGTAGAAAAAAGGCACTATAGGAGATGGATTTTTTTTTTGGGATGAATTGATTTGGTGAGCAAGTCGAAAGCAGCCTTTTAAAGAAGAAGAAGAAAAAGGTGTTATAAAATATGACGGAATACATAACTTGAGGGGAAAGTGTAAACATTGAAGGTTAATGAGTGAAAACTATCTGGGGAAATGGGGGAGAAACACGTGGTCGAAGAACGAACGAACGAATAAGAATGAATAAACGAATGAGAACAGAGAAAGAAATGTTTTTTTTTTTTTGTTTTTTTTTTTTGAGTTGAGATTTACACAAGGAAGTAGGCTATGGGTGAAAAGACTGGGAATACAGAGAACGAAAGTTATTGGATCACAAACGACGGACCACTGAGAGAAAAACAAAGCCTCAAGGTTGTACAGTGCACACTGTACAAGGCCTCAAGACACGACACGGCAAACAGACGATCAATTTATGAAAGATAAACACCGAGAAACAACCAAAGTTGCACACAATAACTTCACACACCGAAAGATAAATACAGTTTCGACAAAATACAATTGTGAACAGACTTAACTTCGAAAAACGTGGAGACCGTGTGGAGCTTCGAAAATCCCTGCCGCCGTCTCCAAGATCTCGCGAGATCTCAGGCCTTCAAAGTGTTGAAAAACACTTTTTGCACTTGTTATAGTGTTGAAAAACCACTTTTCGCACTTGTGTTGGTGCAGGAAACCACTTTTGCACTTGTATTAGTGTGGAAAAAACACTTTTTACACTTGTGATAGTGTTGAAAAACCACCTTTCGCACTTGTGTTAGTGTTGAAAAACCACTTTTCGCACTTGTGTTGGTGCAGGAAACCACTTTTGCACTTGTATTAGAGTGGAAAAAGCACTTTTTGAACTTGTGATAGTGTTGAAAAACCACTTTTCGCACTTGTGTTAGTGTTGAAAAACCACTTTTCGCACTTGTGTTGGTGCAGGAAACCACTTTTGCACTTGTATTAGTGTGGAAAAAACACTTTTTGCACTTGTGATAGTGTTGAAAAACCACTTTTCGCACTTGTGTTAGTGTTGAAAAACCACTTTTCGCACTTGTGATGGTGCAGGAAACCACTTTTGCAGTTGTATTAGTGTGGAAAAAACACTTTTCGCACTTGTGTTAGTGTTGAAAAACCACTTTTCGCACTTGTGTTAGTGTTGAAAACCACATTTCGCACTTGTGTTGGTGCAGGAAACCACTTTTGCACTTGTATTAGTGTGGAAAAAACACTTTTTGCACTTGAGATAGTGTTGAAAAACCACTTTTTGCACTTGAGTTAGTGTTGAAAAACAACTTTTTGCACTTGTGTTAGTTTTGAAAAACCACTTTTCGCACTTGTGTTGGTGCAGGAAACCACTTTTGCACGTGTATTAGTGTGGAAAAACCACTTTTCGCACTTGTGTTAGTGTTGAAAAACCACTTTTCGCACTTGTGTTAGTGTTGAAAAACCACTTTCGCACGTGTGTTGGTGCAGGAAACCACTTTTGCACTTGTATTAGTGTGGCAAAAACACTTTTTGCACTTGTGATAGTGTTGAAAAACCACTTTTCGCACTTGTGTTAGTGTTGAAAAACCACTTTTCGCACTTGTGTTAGTGTTGATAAACCACTTTTCGCACTTGTGTTGGTGCAGGAAACCACTTTTGCACTTGTATTAGTGTGGAAAAAACACTTTTTGCACTTGTGATAGTGTTGAAAAACCACTTTTCGCACTTGTGTTAGTGTTGAAAAACCACTTTTCGCACTTGTTTTGGTGCAGGAAACCACTTTTGCACTTGTGTTAGTGTGGAAAAAACACTTTTTGCACTTGTTATAGTGTTGAAAAACCACTTTTCGCACTTGTGTTGGTGCAGGAAACCACTTTTGCACTTGTATTAGTGTGGAAAAAACACTTTTTACACTTGTGATAGTGTTGAAAAACCACCTTTCGCACTTGTGTTAGTGTTGAAAAACCACTTTTCGCACTTGTGTTGGTGCAGGAAACCACTTTTGCACTTGTATTAGTGTGGAAAAAACACTTTTTGAACTTGTGATACTGTTGAAAAACCACTTTTCGCACTTGTGTTAGTGTTGAAAAACCACTTTTCGCACTTGTGTTAGTGTTGAAAAACCACTTTTCGCACTTGTGTTGGTGCAGGAAACCACTTTTGCACTTGTATTAGTGTGGAAAAAACACTTTTTGCACTTGTGATAGTGTTGAAAAACCACTTTTCGCACTTGTGTTAGTGTTGAAAAACCACTTTTCGCACTTGTGATGGTGCAGGAAACCACTTTTGCACTTGTATTAGTGTGGAAAAAACACTTTTTGCACTTGTGATAGTGTTGAAAAACCACTTTTCGCACTTGTGTTAGTGTTGAAAAACCACTTTTCGCACTTGTGTTGGTGCAGGAAACCACTTTTGCACTTGTATTAGTGTGGAAAAAACACTTTTTGCACTTGTTATAGTGTTGAAAAACCACTTTTCGCACTTGTGTTGGTGCAGGAAACCACTTTTGCACTTGTATTAGTGTGGAAAAAACACTTTTTACACTTGTGATAGTGTTGAAAAACCACCTTTCGCACTTGTGTTAGTGTTGAAAAACCACTTTTCGCACTTGTGTTGGTGCAGGAAACCACTTTTGCACTTGTATTAGAGTGGAAAAAGCACTTTTTGAACTTGTGATAGTGTGGAAAAACCACTTTTCGCACTTGTGTTAGTGTTGAAAAACCACTTTTCGCACTTGTGTTGGAGCAGGAAACCACTTTTGCACTTGTATTAGTGTGGAAAAAACACTTTTTGCACTTGTGATAGTGTTGAAAAACCACTTTTCGCACTTGTGTTAGTGTTGAAAAACCACTTTTCACACTTGTGATGGTGCAGGAAACCACTTTTGCAGTTGTATTAGTGTGGAAAAAACACTTTTCGCACTTGTGTTAGTGTTGAAAAACCACTTTTCGCACTTGTGTTAGTGTTGAAAACCACATTTCGCCCTTGTGTTGGTGCAGGAAACCACTTTTGCACTTGTATTAGTGTGGAAAAAACACTTTTTGCACTTGTGTTAGTGTTGAAAAACCACTTTTCGCACTTGTGTTGGTGCAGGAAACCACTTTTGCACTTGTATTAGTGTGGAAAAACCACTTTTCGCACATGTGTTAGTGTTGAAAAACCACTTTTCGCACTTGTGTTAGTGTTGAAAAACCACTTTTCGCACTTGTGTTGGTGCAGGAAACCACTTTTGCACTTGTATTAGTGTGGAAAAAACACTTTTTGCACTTGAGATAGTGTTGAAAAACCACTTTTTGCACTTGTGTTAGTGTTGAAAAACAACTTTTCGCACTTGTGTTAGTTTTGAAAAACCACTTTTCGCACTTGTGTTGGGGCAGGAAACCACTTTTGCACGTGTATTAGTGTGGAAAAAACACTTTTTACACTTGTGATAGTGTTGAAAAACCACCTTTCGCACTTGTGTTAGTGTTGAAAAACCACTTTTCGCACTTGTGTTGGTGCAGGAAACCACTTTTGCACTTGTATTAGAGTGGAAAAAGCACTTTTTGAACTTGTGATAGTGTTGAAAAACCACTTTTCGCACTTGTGTTAGTGTTGAAAAACCAACTTTCGCACTTGTGTTGGTGCAGGAAACCACTTTTGCACTTGTATTAGTGTGGAAAAAACACTTTTTGCACTTGTGTTAGTGTTGAAAAACCACTTTTCGCACTTGTGTTAGTGTTGAAAACCACATTTCGCACTTGTGTTGGTGCAGGAAACCACTTTTGCACTTGTATTAGTGTGGAAAAAACACTTTTTGCACTTGAGATAGTGTTGAAAAACCACTTTTTGCACTTGAGTTAGTGTTGAAAAACAACTTTTTGCACTTGTGTTAGTTTTGAAAAACCACTTTTCGCACTTGTGTTGGTGCAGGAAACCACTTTTGCACGTGTATTAGTGTGGAAAAACCACTTTTCGCACTTGTGTTAGTGTTGAAAAACCACTTTTCGCACGTGTGTTGGTGCAGGAAACCACTTTTGCACTTGTATTAGTGTGGCAAAAACACTTTTTGCACTTGTGATAGTGTTGAAAAACCACTTTTCGCACTTGTGTTAGTGTTAAAAAACCACTTTTCGCACTTGTGTTAGTGTTGAAAAACCACTTTTCGCACTTGTGTTGGTGCAGGAAACCACTTTTGCACTTGTATTAGTGTGGAAAAAACACTTTTTGCACTTGTGATAGTGTTGAAAAACCACTTTTCGCACTTGTGTTAGTGTTGAAAAACCACTTTTCGCACTTGTGTTGGTGCAGGAAACCACTTTTGCACTTGTGTTAGTGTGGAAAAAACACTTTTTGCACTTGTTATAGTGTTGAAAAACCACTTTTCGCACTTGTGTTGGTGCAGGAAACCACTTTTGCACTTGTATTAGTGTGGAAAAAACACTTTTTACACTTGTGATAGTGTTGAAAAACCACCTTTCGCACTTGTGCTAGTGTTGAAAAACCACTTTTCGCACTTGTGTTGGTGCAGGAAACCACTTTTGCACTTGTATTAGTGTGGAAAAAACACTTTTTGAACTTGTGATACTGTTGAAAAACCACTTTTCGCACTTGTGTTAGTGTTGAAAAACCACTTTTCGCACTTGTGTTAGTGTTGAAAAACCACTTTTCGCACTTGTGTTGGTGCAGGAAACCACTTTTGCACTTGTATTAGTGTGGAAAAAACACTTTTTGCACTTGTGATAGTGTTGAAAAACCACTTTTCGCACTTGTGTTAGTGTTGAAAAACCACTTTTCGCACTTGTGATGGTGCAGGAAACCACTTTTGCACTTGTATTAGTGTGGAAAAAACACTTTTCGCACTTGTGTTAGTGTTGAAAAACCACTTTTCGCACTTGTGTTAGTGTTGAAAACCACATTTCGCACTTGTGTTGGTGCAGGAAACCACTTTTGCACTTGTATTAGTGTGGCAAAAACACTTTTTGCACTTGTGGTAGTGTTGAAAAACCACTTTTCGCACTTGTGTTAGTGTTGAAAAACCACTTTTCGCACTTGTGTTAGTGTTGAAAAACCACTTTTTGCACTTGTGTTGGTGCAGGAAACCACTTTTGCACTTGTATTAGTGTGGAAAAAACACTTTTTGCACTTGTGATAGTGTTGAAAAACCACTTTTCGCACTTGTGTTAGTGTTGAAAAACCACTTTTCGCACTTGTATTAGTGTTGAAAAACCACTTTTTGCACTTGTGTTGGTGCAGGAAACCACTTTTGCACTTGAATTTGTGTGGAAAAAACACTTTTCGCACTTGTGTTAGTGTTGAAAAACCACTTTTCGCACTTGTGTTAGTGTTGAAAAACCACTTTTCGCACTTGTGTTAGTGTTGAAAAACCACTTTTCGCACTTGTGTTGGTGCAGGAAACCACTTTTGCACTTGTATTAGTGTGGAAAAAACACTTTTTGCACTTGTGATAGTGTTGAAAAACCACTTTTCGCACTTGTGTTAGTGTTGAAAAACCACTTTTCGCACTTGTGTTGGTGCAGGAAACCACTTTTGCACTTGTATTAGTGTGGAAAAAACACTTTTTGCACTTGTGATAGTGTTGAAAAACCACTTTTCGCACTTGTGTTAGTGTTGAAAAACCACTTTTCGCACTTGTGTTGGTGCAGGAAACCACTTTTGCACTTGTATTAGTGTGGAAAAACCACTTTTCGCACTTGTGTTAGTTTTGAAAAACCACTTTTCGCAATTGTGTTAGTGTTGAAAAACCACTTTTCGCACTTGTGTTGGTGCAGGAAACCACTTTTGCACTTGTATTAGTGTGGCAAAAACACTTTTTGCACTTGTGATAGTGTTGAAAAACCACTTTTCGCACTTGTGTTAGTGTTGAAAAACGACTTTTCGCACTAGTGTTATTGTTGAAAAACCACTTTTCGCACTTGTGTTGGTGCAGGAAACCACTTTTGCACTTGTATTAGTGTGGAAAAAACACTTTTTGCACTTGTGATAGTGTTGAAAAACCACGTTTCGCACTTGTGTTAGTGTTGAAAAACCACTTTTCCCACTTGTGTTGGTGCAGGAAACCACTTTTGCACTTGTATTAGTGTGCAAAAAACACTTTTTGCACTTGTGTTGGTGCAGGAAACCACTTTTGAACTTGTATTAGTGTGGAAAAACCACTTTTCGCACTTGTGTTAGTGTTGAAAAACCACTTTTCGCACTTGTGTTGGTGCAGGAAACCACTTTTGCACTTGTATTAGTGTGGAAAAAACACTTTTTGCACTTGTGATAGTGTTGAAAAACCACTTTTCGCACTTGTGTTAGTGTTGAAAAACCACTTTTCGCACTTGTGTTGGTGCAGGAAACCACTTTTGCACTTGTATTAGTGTGGAAAAAACACTTTTTGCACTTGTGATAGTGTTGAAAAACCACTTTTCGCACTTGTGTTAGTGTTGAAAAACCACTTTTCGCACTTGTGTTGGTGCAGGAAACCACTTTTGCACTTGTATTAGTGTGGAAAAAACACTTTTTGCACTTGTGATAGTGTTGAAAAACCACTTTTCGCACTTGTGTTAGTGTTGAAAAACCACTTTTCGCACTTGTGTTGGTGCAGGAAACCACTTTTGCACTTATATTAGTGTGGAAAAAACACTTTTCGCACTTGTGTTAGTGTTGAAAAACCACTTTTCGCACTTGTGTTAGTGTTGAAAAACACTTTTCGCAGTTGTGTTAGTTTTGAAAAACCACTTTTCGCAATTGTGTTGGTGCAGGAAACCACTTTTGCACTTGTATTAGTGTGGAAAAAACACTTTTTGCACTTGTGATAGTGTTGAAAAACCACTTTTCACACTTGTGTTAGTGTTGAAAAACCACTTTTCGCACTTGTGTTAGTGTTGAAAAACCACTTTTCGCACGTGTGTTGGTGCAGGAAACCACTTTTGCACTTGTATTAGTGTGGCAAAAACACTTTTTGCACTTGTGATAGTGTTGAAAAACCACTTTTCGCACTTGTGTTAGTGTTGAAAAACCACTTTTCGCACTTGTGTTAGTGTTGAAAAACCACTTTTCGCACTTGTGTTGGTGCAGGAAACCACTTTTGCACTTGTATTAGTGTGGAAAAAACACTTTTTGCACTTGTGATAGTGTTGAAAAACCACTTTTCGCACTTGTGTTAGTGTTGAAAAACCACTTTTCGCACTTGTGTTGGTGCAGGAAACCACTTTTGCACTTGTGTTAGTGTGGAAAAAACACTTTTTGCACTTGTTATAGTGTTGAAAAACCACTTTTCGCACTTGTGTTGGTGCAGGAAACCACTTTTGCACTTGTATTAGTGTGGAAAAAACACTTTTTACACTTGTGATAGTGTTGAAAAACCACCTTTCGCACTTGTGTTAGTGTTGAAAAACCACTTTTCGCACTTGTGTTGGTGCAGGAAACCACTTTTGCACTTGTATTAGTGTGGAAAAAACACTTTTTGAACTTGTGATACTGTTGAAAAACCACTTTTCGCACTTGTGTTAGTGTTGAAAAACCACTTTTCGCACTTGTGTTAGTGTTGAAAAACCACTTTTCGCACTTGTGTTGGTGCAGGAAACCACTTTTGCACTTGTATTAGTGTGGAAAAAACACTTTTTGCACTTGTGATAGTGTTGAAAAACCACTTTTCGCACTTGTGTTAGTGTTGAAAAACCACTTTTCGCACTTGTGATGGTGCAGGAAACCACTTTTGCACTTGTATTAGTGTGGAAAAAACACTTTTCGCACTTGTGTTAGTGTTGAAAAACCACTTTTCGCACTTGTGTTAGTGTTGAAAACCACATTTCGCACTTGTGTTGGTGCAGGAAACCACTTTTGCACTTGTATTAGTGTGGCAAAAACACTTTTTGCACTTGTGGTAGTGTTGAAAAACCACTTTTCGCACTTGTGTTAGTGTTGAAAAACCACTTTTCGCACTTGTGTTAGTGTTGAAAAACCACTTTTCGCACTTGTGTTGGTGCAGGAAACCACTTTTGCACTTGTATTAGTGTGGAAAAAACACTTTTTGCACTTGTGATAGTGTTGAAAAACCACTTTTCGCACTTGTGTTAGTGTTGAAAAACCACTTTTCGCACTTGTATTAGTGTTGAAAAACCACTTTTTGCACTTGTGTTGGTGCAGGAAACCACTTTTGCATTTGAATTAGAGTGGAAAAAACACTTTTCGCACTTGTGTTAGTGTTGAAAAACCACTTTTCGCACTTGTGTTAGTGTTGAAAAACCACTTTTTGCACTTGTGTTAGTGTTGAAAAACCACTTTTCGCACTTGTGTTGGTGCAGGAAACCACTTTTGCACTTGTATTAGTGTGGAAAAAACACTTTTTGCACTTGTGATAGTGTTGAAAAACCACTTTTCGCACTTGTGTTAGTGTTGAAAAACCACTTTTCGCACTTGTGTTGGTGCAGGAAACCACTTTTGCACTTGTATTAGTGTGGAAAAACCACTTTTCGCACTTGTGTTAGTTTTGAAAAACCACTTTTCGCAATTGTGTTAGTGTTGAAAAACCACTTTTCGCACTTGTGTTGGTGCAGGAAACCACTTTTGCACTTGTATTAGTGTGGCAAAAACACTTTTTGCACTTGTGATAGTGTTGAAAAACCACTTTTCGCACTTGTGTTAGTGTTGAAAAACGACTTTTCGCACTAGTGTTATTGTTGAAAAACCACTTTTCGCACTTGTGTTGGTGCAGGAAACCACTTTTGCACTTGTATTAGTGTGGAAAAAACACTTTTTGCACTTGTGATAGTGTTGAAAAACCACGTTTCGCACTTGTGTTAGTGTTGAAAAACCACTTTTCCCACTTGTGTTGGTGCAGGAAACCACTTTTGCACTTGTATTAGTGTGCAAAAAACACTTTTTGCACTTGTGTTGGTGCAGGAAACCACTTTTGAACTTGTATTAGTGTGGAAAAACCACTTTTCGCACTTGTGTTAGTGTTGAAAAACCACTTTTCGCACTTGTGTTGGTGCAGGAAACCACTTTTGCACTTGTATTAGTGTGGAAAAAACACTTTTTGCACTTGTGATAGTGTTGAAAAACCACTTTTCGCACTTGTGTTAGTGTTGAAAAACCACTTTTCGCACTTGTGTTGGTGCAGGAAACCACTTTTGCACTTGTATTAGTGTGGAAAAAACACTTTTTGCACTTGTGATAGTGTTGAAAAACCACTTTTCGCACTTGTGTTAGTGTTGAAAAACCACTTTTCGCACTTGTGTTGGTGCAGGAAACCACTTTTGCACTTGTATTAGTGTGGAAAAAACACTTTTTGCACTTGTGATAGTGTTGAAAAACCACTTTTCGCACTTGTGTTAGTGTTGAAAAACCACTTTTCGCACTTGTGTTGGTGCAGGAAACCACTTTTGCACTTATATTAGTGTGGAAAAAACACTTTTCGCACTTGTGTTAGTGTTGAAAAACCACTTTTCGCACTTGTGTTAGTGTTGAAAAACACTTTTCGCACTTGTGTTAGTTTTGAAAAACCACTTTTCGCAATTGTGTTGGTGCAGGAAACCACTTTTGCACTTGTATTAGTGTGGAAAAAACACTTTTTGCACTTGTGATAGTGTTGAAAAACCACTTTTCACACTTGTGTTAGTGTTGAAAAACCACTTTTCGCACTTGTGTTAGTGTTGAAAAACCACTTTTCGCACGTGTGTTGGTGCAGGAAACCACTTTTGCACTTGTATTAGTGTGGCAAAAACACTTTTTGCACTTGTGATAGTGTTGAAAAACCACTTTTCGCACTTGTGTTAGTGTTGAAAAACCACTTTTCGCACTTGTGTTAGTGTTGAAAAACCACTTTTCGCACTTGTGTTGGTGCAGGAAACCACTTTTGCACTTGTATTAGTGTGGAAAAAACACTTTTTGCACTTGTGATAGTGTTGAAAAACCACTTTTCGCACTTGTGTTAGTGTTGAAAAACCACTTTTCGCACTTGTGTTGGTGCAGGAAACCACTTTTGCACTTGTGTTAGTGTGGAAAAAACACTTTTTGCACTTGTTATAGTGTTGAAAAACCACTTTTCGCACTTGTGTTGGTGCAGGAAACCACTTTTGCACTTGTATTAGTGTGGAAAAAACACTTTTTACACTTGTGATAGTGTTGAAAAACCACCTTTCGCACTTGTGTTAGTGTTGAAAAACCACTTTTCGCACTTGTGTTGGTGCAGGAAACCACTTTTGCACTTGTATTAGTGTGGAAAAAACACTTTTTGAACTTGTGATACTGTTGAAAAACCACTTTTCGCACTTGTGTTAGTGTTGAAAAACCACTTTTCGCACTTGTGTTAGTGTTGAAAAACCACTTTTCGCACTTGTGTTGGTGCAGGAAACCACTTTTGCACTTGTATTAGTGTGGAAAAAACACTTTTTGCACTTGTGATAGTGTTGAAAAACCACTTTTCGCACTTGTGTTAGTGTTGAAAAACCACTTTTCGCACTTGTGATGGTGCAGGAAACCACTTTTGCACTTGTATTAGTGTGGAAAAAACACTTTTCGCACTTGTGTTAGTGTTGAAAAACCACTTTTCGCACTTGTGTTAGTGTTGAAAACCACATTTCGCACTTGTGTTGGTGCAGGAAACCACTTTTGCACTTGTATTAGTGTGGCAAAAACACTTTTTGCACTTGTGGTAGTGTTGAAAAACCACTTTTCGCACTTGTGTTAGTGTTGAAAAACCACTTTTCGCACTTGTGTTAGTGTTGAAAAACCACTTTTCGCACTTGTGTTGGTGCAGGAAACCACTTTTGCACTTGTATTAGTGTGGAAAAAACACTTTTTGCACTTGTGATAGTGTTGAAAAACCACTTTTCGCACTTGTGTTAGTGTTGAAAAACCACTTTTCGCACTTGTATTAGTGTTGAAAAACCACTTTTTGCACTTGTGTTGGTGCAGGAAACCACTTTTGCATTTGAATTAGAGTGGAAAAAACACTTTTCGCACTTGTGTTAGTGTTGAAAAACCACTTTTCGCACTTGTGTTAGTGTTGAAAAACCACTTTTTGCACTTGTGTTAGTGTTGAAAAACCACTTTTCGCACTTGTGTTGGTGCAGGAAACCACTTTTGCACTTGTATTAGTGTGGAAAAAACACTTTTTGCACTTGTGATAGTGTTGAAAAACCACTTTTCGCACTTGTGTTAGTGTTGAAAAACCACTTTTCGCACTTGTGTTGGTGCAGGAAACCACTTTTGCACTTGTATTAGTGTGGAAAAAACACTTTTTGCACTTGTGATAGTGTTGAAAAACCACTTTTCGCACTTGTGTTAGTGTTGAAAAACCACTTTTCGCACTTGTGTTGGTGCAGGAAACCACTTTTGCACTTGTATTAGTGTGGAAAAACCACTTTTCGGACTTGTGTTAGTTTTGAAAAACCACTTTTCGCACTTGTGTTAGTGTTGAAAAACCACTTTTCGCACTTGTGTTGGTGCAGGAAACCACTTTTGCACTTGTATTAGTGTGGCAAAAACACTTTTTGCACTTGTGATAGTGTTGAAAAACCACTTTTCGCACTTGTGTTAGTGTTGAAAAACCACTTTTCGCACTAGTGTTATTGTTGAAAAACCACTTTTCGCACTTGTGTTGGTGCAGGAAACCACTTTTGCACTTGTATTAGTGTGGAAAAAACACTTTTTGCACTTGTGATAGTGTTGAAAAACCACTTTTCGCACTTGTGTTAGTGTTGAAAAACCACTTTTCCCACTTGTGTTGGTGCAGGAAACCACTTTTGCACTTGTATTAGTGTGCAAAAAACACTTTTTGCACTTGTGTTGGTGCAGGAAACCACTTTTGAACTTGTATTAGTGTGGAAAAACCACTTTTCGCACTTGTGTTAGTGTTGAAAAACCACTTTTCGCACTTGTGTTGGTGCAGGAAACCACTTTTGCACTTGTATTAGTGTGGAAAAAACACTTTTTGCACTTGTGATAGTGTTGAAAAACCACTTTTCGCACTTGTGTTAGTGTTGAAAAACCACTTTTCGCACTTGTGTTGGTGCAGGAAACCACTTTTGCACTTGTATTAGTGTGGAAAAAACACTTTTTGCACTTGTGATAGTGTTGAAAAACCACTTTTCGCACTTGTGTTAGTGTTGAAAAACCACTTTTCGCACTTGTGTTGGTGCAGGAAACCACTTTTGCACTTGTATTAGTGTGGAAAAAACACTTTTTTCACTTGTGATAGTGTTGAAAAACCACTTTTCGCACTTGTGTTAGTGTTGAAAAACCACTTTTCGCACTTGTGTTGGTGCAGGAAACCACTTTTGCACTTATATTAGTGTGGAAAAAACACTTTTCGCACTTGTGTTAGTGTTGAAAAACCACTTTTCGCACTTGTGTTAGTGTTGAAAAACACTTTTCGCACTTGTGTTAGTTTTGAAAAACCACTTTTCGCACTTGTGTTGGTGCAGGAAACCACTTTTGCACTTGTATTAGTGTGGAAAAAACACTTTTTGCACTTGTGATAGTGTTGAAAAACCACTTTTCACACTTGTGTTAGTGTTGAAAAACCACTTTTCGCACTTGTGTTAGTGTTGAAAAACCACTTTTCGCACGTGTGTTGGTGCAGGAAACCACTTTTGCACTTGTATTAGTGTGGCAAAAACACTTTTTGCACTTGTGATAGTGTTGAAAAACCACTTTTCGCACTTGTGTTAGTGTTGAAAAACCACTTTTCGCACTTGTGTTAGTGTTGAAAAACCACTTTTCGCACTTGTGTTGGTGCAGGAAACCACTTTTGCACTTGGATTAGTGTGGAAAAAACACTTTTTGCACTTGTGATAGTGTTGAAAAACCACTTTTCGCACTTGTGTTAGTGTTGAAAAACCACTTTTCGCACTTGTGTTGGTGCAGGAAACCACTTTTGCACTTGTGTTAGTGTGGAAAAAACACTTTTTGCACTTGTTATAGTGTTGAAAAACCACTTTTCGCACTTGTGTTGGTGCAGGAAACCACTTTTGCACTTGTATTAGTGTGGAAAAAACACTTTTTACACTTGTGATAGTGTTGAAAAACCACCTTTCGCACTTGTGTTAGTGTTGAAAAACCACTTTTCGCACTTGTGTTGGTGCAGGAAACCACTTTTGCACTTGTATTAGTGTGGAAAAAACACTTTTTGAACTTGTGATACTGTTGAAAAACCACTTTTCGCACTTGTGTTAGTGTTGAAAAACCACTTTTCGCACTTGTGTTAGTGTTGAAAAACCACTTTTCGCACTTGTGTTGGTGCAGGAAACCACTTTTGCACTTGTATTAGTGTGGAAAAAACACTTTTTGCACTTGTGATAGTGTTGAAAAACCACTTTTCGCACTTGTGTTAGTGTTGAAAAACCACTTTTCGCACTTGTGATGGTGCAGGAAACCACTTTTGCACTTGTATTAGTGTGGAAAAAACACTTTTCGCACTTGTGTTAGTGTTGAAAAACCACTTTTCGCACTTGTGTTAGTGTTGAAAACCACATTTCGCACTTGTGTTGGTGCAGGAAACCACTTTTGCACTTGTATTAGTGTGGCAAAAACACTTTTTGCACTTGTGGTAGTGTTGAAAAACCACTTTTCGCACTTGTGTTAGTGTTGAAAAACCACTTTTCGCACTTGTGTTAGTGTTGAAAAACCACTTTTCGCACTTGTGTTGGTGCAGGAAACCACTTTTGCACTTGTATTAGTGTGGAAAAAACACTTTTTGCACTTGTGATAGTGTTGAAAAACCACTTTTCGCACTTGTGTTAGTGTTGAAAAACCACTTTTCGCACTTGTATTAGTGTTGAAAAACCACTTTTTGCACTTGTGTTGGTGCAGGAAACCACTTTTGCACTTGAATTTGTGTGGAAAAAACACTTTTCGCACTTGTGTTAGTGTTGAAAAACCACTTTTCGCACTTGTGTTAGTGTTGAAAAACCACTTTTTGCACTTGTGTTAGTGTTGAAAAACCACTTTTCGCACTTGTGTTGGTGCAGGAAACCACTTTTGCACTTGTATTAGTGTGGAAAAAACACTTTTTGCACTTGTGATAGTGTTGAAAAACCACTTTTCGCACTTGTGTTAGTGTTGAAAAACCACTTTTCGCACTTGTGTTGGTGCAGGAAACCACTTTTGCACTTGTATTAGTGTGGAAAAAACACTTTTTGCACTTGTGATAGTGTTGAAAAACCACTTTTCGCACTTGTGTTAGTGTTGAAAAACCACTTTTCGCACTTGTGTTGGTGCAGGAAACCACTTTTGCACTTGTATTAGTGTGGAAAAACCACTTTTCGCACTTGTGTTAGTTTTGAAAAACCACTTTTCGCACTTGTGTTAGTGTTGAAAAACCACTTTTCGCACTTGTGTTGGTGCAGGAAACCACTTTTGCACTTGTATTAGTGTGGCAAAAACACTTTTTGCACTTGTGATAGTGTTGAAAAACCACTTTTCGCACTTGTGTTAGTGTTGAAAAACCACTTTTCGCACTAGTGTTATTGTTGAAAAACCACTTTTCGCACTTGTGTTGGTGCAGGAAACCACTTTTGCACTTGTATTAGTGTGGAAAAAACACTTTTTGCACTTGTGATAGTGTTGAAAAACCACTTTTCGCACTTGTGTTAGTGTTGAAAAACCACTTTTCCCACTTGTGTTGGTGCAGGAAACCACTTTTGCACTTGTATTAGTGTGCAAAAAACACTTTTTGCACTTGTGTTGGTGCAGGAAACCACTTTTGAACTTGTATTAGTGTGGAAAAACCACTTTTCGCACTTGTGTTAGTGTTGAAAAACCACTTTTCGCACTTGTGTTGGTGCAGGAAACCACTTTTGCACTTGTATTAGTGTGGAAAAAACACTTTTTGCACTTGTGATAGTGTTGAAAAACCACTTTTCGCACTTGTGTTAGTGTTGAAAAACCACTTTTCGCACTTGTGTTGGTGCAGGAAACCACTTTTGCACTTGTATTAGTGTGGAAAAAACACTTTTTGCACTTGTGATAGTGTTGAAAAACCACTTTTCGCACTTGTGTTAGTGTTGAAAAACCACTTTTCGCACTTGTGTTGGTGCAGGAAACCACTTTTGCACTTGTATTAGTGTGGAAAAAACACTTTTTGCACTTGTGATAGTGTTGAAAAACCACTTTTCGCACTTGTGTTAGTGTTGAAAAACCACTTTTCGCACTTGTGTTGGTGCAGGAAACCACTTTTGCACTTGTATTAGTGTGGAAAAAACACTTTTCGCACTTGTGTTAGTGTTGAAAAACCACTTTTCGCACTTGTGTTAGTGTTGAAAAACACTTTTCGCACTTGTGTTAGTTTTGAAAAACCACTTTTCGCACTTGTGTTGGTGCAGGAAACCACTTTTGCACTTGTATTAGTGTGGAAAAAACACTTTTTGCACTTGTGATAGTGTTGAAAAACCACTTTTCACACTTGTGTTAGTGTTGATAAACCACTTTTCGCACTTGTGTTAGTGTTGAAAAACCACTTTTCGCACTTGTGTTGGTACAGGAAACCACTTTTGCACTTGTATTAGTGTGGAAAAAACACTTTTCACACTTGTGTTAGTGTTGAAAAACCACTTTTCGCACTTGTGTTAGTGTTGAAAAACCACTTTTTGCACTTGTGTTGGTGCAGGAAACCATTTTTGCACTTGTATTAGTGTGGAAAAAACACTTTTTGCACTTGTGATAGTGTTGAAAAGCCACTTTTCGCACTTGTGTTAGTGTTGAAAAACCACTTTTCGCACTTGTGTTGGTGCAGGAAACCACTTTTGCACTTGTAATAGTGTGGAAAAAACACTTTTTGCACTTGTGATAGTGTTGAAAAACCACTTTTCGCACTAGTGTTAGTGTTGAAAAACCACTTTTCACACTTGTGTTGGTGCAGGAAACCACTTTTGCACTTGTATTAGTGTGGAAAAAACACTTTTTGCACTTGTTATAGTGTTGAAAAACCACTTTTCGCACTTGTGTTGGTGCAGGAAACCACTTTTGCACTTGTATTAGTGTGGAAAAAACACTTTTTACACTTGTGATAGTGTTGAAAAACCACCTTTCGCACTTCTGTTAGTGTTGAAAAACCACTTTTCGCACTTGTGTTGGTGCAGGAAACCACTTTTGCACTTGTATTAGAGTGGAAAAAGCACTTTTTGAACTTGTGATAGTGTTGAAAAACCACTTTTCGCACTTGTGTTAGTGTTGAAAAACCACTTTTCGCACTTGTGTTGGTGCAGGAAACCACTTTTGCACCTGTATTAGTGTGGAAAAAACACTTTTTGCACTTGTGATAGTGTTGAAAAACCACCTTTCGCACTTGTGTTAGTGTTGAAAAACCACTTTTCGCACTTGTGTTGGTGCAGGAAACCACTTTTGCACTTGTATTAGTGTGGAAAAAACACTTTTTGAACTTGTGATACTGTTGAAAAACCACTTTTCGCACTTGTGTTAGTGTTGAAAAACCACTTTTCGCACTTGTGTTAGTGTTGAAAAACCACTTTTCGCACTTGTGTTGGTGCAGGAAACCACTTTTGCACTTGTATTAGTGTGGAAAAAACACTTTTTGCACTTGTGATAGTGTTGAAAAACCACTTTTCGCACTTGTGTTAGTGTTGAAAAACCACTTTTCGCACTTGTGATGGTGCAGGAAACCACTTTTGCACTTGTATTAGTGTGGAAAAAACACTTTTCGCACTTGTGTTAGTGTTGAAAAACCACTTTTCGCACTTGTGTTAGTGTTGAAAACCACATTTCGCACTTGTGTTGGTGCAGGAAACCACTTTTGCACTTGTATTAGTGTGGCAAAAACACTTTTTGCACTTGTGGTAGTGTTGAAAAACCACTTTTCGCACTTGTGTTAGTGTTGAAAAACCACTTTTCGCACTTGTGTTAGTGTTGAAAAACCACTTTTTGCACTTGTGTTGGTGCAGGAAACCACTTTTGCACTTGTATTAGTGTGGAAAAAACACTTTTTGCACTTGTGATAGTGTTGAAAAACCACTTTTTGCACTTGTGTTAGTGTTGAAAAACCACTTTTCGCACTTGTATTAGTGTTGAAAAACCACTTTTTGCACTTGTGTTGGTGCAGGAAACCACTTTTGCACTTGAATTTGTGTGGAAAAAACACTTTTCGCACTTGTGTTAGTGTTGAAAAACCACTTTTCACACTTGTGTTAGTGTTGAAAAACCACTTTTCGCACTTGTGTTAGTGTTGAAAAACCACTTTTCGCACTTGTGTTGGTGCAGGAAACCACTTTTGCACTTGTATTAGTGTGGAAAAAACACTTTTTGCACTTGTGATAGTGTTGAAAAACCACTTTTCGCACTTGTGTTAGTGTTGAAAAACCACTTTTCGCACTTGTGTTGGTGCAGGAAACCACTTTTGCACTTGTATTAGTGTGGAAAAAACACTTTTTGCACTTGTGATAGTGTTGAAAAACCACTTTTCGCACTTGTGTTAGTGTTGAAAAACCACTTTTCGCACTTGTGTTGGTGCAGGAAACCACTTTTGCACTTGTATTAGTGTGGAAAAACCACTTTTCGCACTTGTGTTAGTTTTGAAAAACCACTTTTCGCAATTGTGTTAGTGTTGAAAAACCACTTTTCGCACTTGTGTTGGTGCAGGAAACCACTTTTGCACTTGTATTAGTGTGGCAAAAACACTTTTTGCACTTGTGATAGTGTTGAAAAACCACTTTTCGCACTTGTGTTAGTGTTGAAAAACGACTTTTCGCACTAGTGTTATTGTTGAAAAACCACTTTTCGCACTTGTGTTGGTGCAGGAAACCACTTTTGCACTTGTATTAGTGTGGAAAAAACACTTTTTGCACTTGTGATAGTGTTGAAAAACCACTTTTCGCACTTGTGTTAGTGTTGAAAAACCACTTTTCCCACTTGTGTTGGTGCAGGAAACCACTTTTGCACTTGTATTAGTGTGCAAAAAACACTTTTTGCACTTGTGTTGGTGCAGGAAACCACTTTTGAACTTGTATTAGTGTGGAAAAACCACTTTTCGCACTTGTGTTAGTGTTGAAAAACCACTTTTCGCACTTGTGTTGGTGCAGGAAACCACTTTTGCACTTGTATTAGTGTGGAAAAAACACTTTTTGCACTTGTGATAGTGTTGAAAAACCACTTTTCGCACTTGTGTTAGTGTTGAAAAACCACTTTTCGCACTTGTGTTGGTGCAGGAAACCACTTTTGCACTTGTATTAGTGTGGAAAAAACACTTTTTGCACTTGTGATAGTGTTGAAAAACCACTTTTCGCACTTGTGTTAGTGTTGAAAAACCACTTTTCGCACTTGTGTTGGTGCAGGAAACCACTTTTGCACTTGTATTAGTGTGGAAAAAACACTTTTTGCACTTGTGATAGTGTTGAAAAACCACTTTTCGCACTTGTGTTAGTGTTGAAAAACCACTTTTCGCACTTGTGTTGGTGCAGGAAACCACTTTTGCACTTATATTAGTGTGGAAAAAACACTTTTCGCACTTGTGTTAGTGTTGAAAAACCACTTTTCGCACTTGTGTTAGTGTTGAAAAACACTTTTCGCACTTGTGTTAGTTTTGAAAAACCACTTTTCGCAATTGTGTTGGTGCAGGAAACCACTTTTGCACTTGTATTAGTGTGGAAAAAACACTTTTTGCACTTGTGATAGTGTTGAAAAACCACTTTTCACACTTGTGTTAGTGTTGAAAAACCACTTTTCGCACTTGTGTTAGTGTTGAAAAACCACTTTTCGCACGTGTGTTGGTGCAGGAAACCACTTTTGCACTTGTATTAGTGTGGCAAAAACACTTTTTGCACTTGTGATAGTGTTGAAAAACCACTTTTCGCACTTGTGTTAGTGTTGAAAAACCACTTTTCGCACTTGTGTTAGTGTTGAAAAACCACTTTTCGCACTTGTGTTGGTGCAGGAAACCACTTTTGCACTTGTATTAGTGTGGAAAAAACACTTTTTGCACTTGTGATAGTGTTGAAAAACCACTTTTCGCACTTGTGTTAGTGTTGAAAAACCACTTTTCGCACTTGTGTTGGTGCAGGAAACCACTTTTGCACTTGTGTTAGTGTGGAAAAAACACTTTTTGCACTTGTTATAGTGTTGAAAAACCACTTTTCGCACTTGTGTTGGTGCAGGAAACCACTTTTGCACTTGTATTAGTGTGGAAAAAACACTTTTTACACTTGTGATAGTGTTGAAAAACCACCTTTCGCACTTGTGTTAGTGTTGAAAAACCACTTTTCGCACTTGTGTTGGTGCAGGAAACCACTTTTGCACTTGTATTAGTGTGGAAAAAACACTTTTTGAACTTGTGATACTGTTGAAAAACCACTTTTCGCACTTGTGTTAGTGTTGAAAAACCACTTTTCGCACTTGTGTTAGTGTTGAAAAACCACTTTTCGCACTTGTGTTGGTGCAGGAAACCACTTTTGCACTTGTATTAGTGTGGAAAAAACACTTTTTGCACTTGTGATAGTGTTGAAAAACCACTTTTCGCACTTGTGTTAGTGTTGAAAAACCACTTTTCGCACTTGTGATGGTGCAGGAAACCACTTTTGCACTTGTATTAGTGTGGAAAAAACACTTTTCGCACTTGTGTTAGTGTTGAAAAACCACTTTTCGCACTTGTGTTAGTGTTGAAAACCACATTTCGCACTTGTGTTGGTGCAGGAAACCACTTTTGCACTTGTATTAGTGTGGCAAAAACACTTTTTGCACTTGTGGTAGTGTTGAAAAACCACTTTTCGCACTTGTGTTAGTGTTGAAAAACCACTTTTCGCACTTGTGTTAGTGTTGAAAAACCACTTTTCGCACTTGTGTTGGTGCAGGAAACCACTTTTGCACTTGTATTAGTGTGGAAAAAACACTTTTTGCACTTGTGATAGTGTTGAAAAACCACTTTTCGCACTTGTGTTAGTGTTGAAAAACCACTTTTCGCACTTGTATTAGTGTTGAAAAACCACTTTTTGCACTTGTGTTGGTGCAGGAAACCACTTTTGCACTTGAATTAGAGTGGAAAAAACACTTTTCGCACTTGTGTTAGTGTTGAAAAACCACTTTTCGCACTTGTGTTAGTGTTGAAAAACCACTTTTTGCACTTGTGTTAGTGTTGAAAAACCACTTTTCGCACTTGTGTTGGTGCAGGAAACCACTTTTGCACTTGTATTAGTGTGGAAAAAACACTTTTTGCACTTGTGATAGTGTTGAAAAACCACTTTTCGCACTTGTGTTAGTGTTGAAAAACCACTTTTCGCACTTGTGTTGGTGCAGGAAACCACTTTTGCACTTGTATTAGTGTGGAAAAAACACTTTTTGCACTTGTGATAGTGTTGAAAAACCACTTTTCGCACTTGTGTTAGTGTTGAAAAACCACTTTTCGCACTTGTGTTGGTGCAGGAAACCACTTTTGCACTTGTATTAGTGTGGAAAAACCACTTTTCGCACTTGTGTTAGTTTTGAAAAACCACTTTTCGCACTTGTGTTAGTGTTGAAAAACCACTTTTCGCACTTGTGTTGGTGCAGGAAACCACTTTTGCACTTGTATTAGTGTGGCAAAAACACTTTTTGCACTTGTGATAGTGTTGAAAAACCACTTTTCGCACTTGTGTTAGTGTTGAAAAACCACTTTTCGCACTAGTGTTATTGTTGAAAAACCACTTTTCGCACTTGTGTTGGTGCAGGAAACCACTTTTGCACTTGTATTAGTGTGGAAAAAACACTTTTTGCACTTGTGATAGTGTTGAAAAACCACTTTTCGCACTTGTGTTAGTGTTGAAAAACCACTTTTCCCACTTGTGTTGGTGCAGGAAACCACTTTTGCACTTGTATTAGTGTGCAAAAAACACTTTTTGCACTTGTGTTGGTGCAGGAAACCACTTTTGAACTTGTATTAGTGTGGAAAAACCACTTTTCGCACTTGTGTTAGTGTTGAAAAACCACTTTTCGCACTTGTGTTGGTGCAGGAAACCACTTTTGCACTTGTATTAGTGTGGAAAAAACACTTTTTGCACTTGTGATAGTGTTGAAAAACCACTTTTCGCACTTGTGTTAGTGTTGAAAAACCACTTTTCGCACTTGTGTTGGTGCAGGAAACCACTTTTGCACTTGTATTAGTGTGGAAAAAACACTTTTTGCACTTGTGATAGTGTTGAAAAACCACTTTTCGCACTTGTGTTAGTGTTGAAAAACCACTTTTCGCACTTGTGTTGGTGCAGGAAACCACTTTTGCACTTGTATTAGTGTGGAAAAAACACTTTTTGCACTTGTGATAGTGTTGAAAAACCACTTTTCGCACTTGTGTTAGTGTTGAAAAACCACTTTTCGCACTTGTGTTGGTGCAGGAAACCACTTTTGCACTTATATTAGTGTGGAAAAAACACTTTTCGCACTTGTGTTAGTGTTGAAAAACCACTTTTCGCACTTGTGTTAGTGTTGAAAAACACTTTTCGCACTTGTGTTAGTTTTGAAAAACCACTTTTCGCACTTGTGTTGGTGCAGGAAACCACTTTTGCACTTGTATTAGTGTGGAAAAAACACTTTTTGCACTTGTGATAGTGTTGAAAAACCACTTTTCACACTTGTGTTAGTGTTGAAAAACCACTTTTCGCACTTGTGTTAGTGTTGAAAAACCACTTTTCGCACGTGTGTTGGTGCAGGAAACCACTTTTGCACTTGTATTAGTGTGGCAAAAACACTTTTTGCACTTGTGATAGTGTTGAAAAACCACTTTTCGCACTTGTGTTAGTGTTGAAAAACCACTTTTCGCACTTGTGTTAGTGTTGAAAAACCACTTTTCGCACTTGTGTTGGTGCAGGAAACCACTTTTGCACTTGTATTAGTGTGGAAAAAACACTTTTTGCACTTGTGATAGTGTTGAAAAACCACTTTTCGCACTTGTGTTAGTGTTGAAAAACCACTTTTCGCACTTGTGTTGGTGCAGGAAACCACTTTTGCACTTGTGTTAGTGTGGAAAAAACACTTTTTGCACTTGTTATAGTGTTGAAAAACCACTTTTCGCACTTGTGTTGGTGCAGGAAACCACTTTTGCACTTGTATTAGTGTGGAAAAAACACTTTTTACACTTGTGATAGTGTTGAAAAACCACCTTTCGCACTTGTGTTAGTGTTGAAAAACCACTTTTCGCACTTGTGTTGGTGCAGGAAACCACTTTTGCACTTGTATTAGTGTGGAAAAAACACTTTTTGAACTTGTGATACTGTTGAAAAACCACTTTTCGCACTTGTGTTAGTGTTGAAAAACCACTTTTCGCACTTGTGTTAGTGTTGAAAAACCACTTTTCGCACTTGTGTTGGTGCAGGAAACCACTTTTGCACTTGTATTAGTGTGGAAAAAACACTTTTTGCACTTGTGATAGTGTTGAAAAACCACTTTTCGCACTTGTGTTAGTGTTGAAAAACCACTTTTCGCACTTGTGATGGTGCAGGAAACCACTTTTGCACTTGTATTAGTGTGGAAAAAACACTTTTCGCACTTGTGTTAGTGTTGAAAAACCACTTTTCGCACTTGTGTTAGTGTTGAAAACCACATTTCGCACTTGTGTTGGTGCAGGAAACCACTTTTGCACTTGTATTAGTGTGGCAAAAACACTTTTTGCACTTGTGGTAGTGTTGAAAAACCACTTTTCGCACTTGTGTTAGTGTTGAAAAACCACTTTTCGCACTTGTGTTAGTGTTGAAAAACCACTTTTCACACTTGTGTTGGTGCAGGAAACCACTTTTGCACTTGTATTAGTGTGGAAAAAACACTTTTTGCACTTGTGATAGTGTTGAAAAACCACTTTTCGCACTTGTGTTAGTGTTGAAAAACCACTTTTCGCACTTGTATTAGTGTTGAAAAACCACTTTTTGCACTTGTGTTGGTGCAGGAAACCACTTTTGCACTTGAATTTGTGTGGAAAAAACACTTTTCGCACTTGTGTTAGTGTTGAAAAACCACTTTTCGCACTTGTGTTAGTGTTGAAAAACCACTTTTTGCACTTGTGTTAGTGTTGAAAAACCACTTTTCGCACTTGTGTTGGTGCAGGAAACCACTTTTGCACTTGTATTAGTGTGGAAAAAACACTTTTTGCACTTGTGATAGTGTTGAAAAACCACTTTTCGCACTTGTGTTAGTGTTGAAAAACCACTTTTCGCACTTGTGTTGGTGCAGGAAACCACTTTTGCACTTGTATTAGTGTGGAAAAAACACTTTTTGCACTTGTGATAGTGTTGAAAAACCACTTTTCGCACTTGTGTTAGTGTTGAAAAACCACTTTTCGCACTTGTGTTGGTGCAGGAAACCACTTTTGCACTTGTATTAGTGTGGAAAAACCACTTTTCGCACTTGTGTTAGTTTTGAAAAACCACTTTTCGCACTTGTGTTAGTGTTGAAAAACCACTTTTCGCACTTGTGTTGGTGCAGGAAACCACTTTTGCACTTGTATTAGTGTGGCAAAAACACTTTTTGCACTTGTGATAGTGTTGAAAAACCACTTTTCGCACTTGTGTTAGTGTTGAAAAACCACTTTTCGCACTGGTGTTATTGTTGAAAAACCACTTTTCGCACTTGTGTTGGTGCAGGAAACCACTTTTGCACTTGTATTAGTGTGGAAAAAACACTTTTTGCACTTGTGATAGTGTTGAAAAACCACTTTTCGCACTTGTGTTAGTGTTGAAAAACCACTTTTCCCACTTGTGTTGGTGCAGGAAACCACTTTTGCACTTGTATTAGTGTGCAAAAAACACTTTTTGCACTTGTGTTGGTGCAGGAAACCACTTTTGAACTTGTATTAGTGTGGAAAAACCACTTTTCGCACTTGTGTTGGTGTTGAAAAACCACTTTTCGCACTTGTGTTGGTGCAGGAAACCACTTTTGCACTTGTATTAGTGTGGAAAAAACACTTTTTGCACTTGTGATAGTGTTGAAAAACCACTTTTCGCACTTGTGTTAGTGTTGAAAAACCACTTTTCGCACTTGTGTTGGTGCAGGAAACCACTTTTGCACTTGTATTAGTGTGGAAAAAACACTTTTTGCACTTGTGATAGTGTTGAAAAACCACTTTTCGCACTTGTGATAGTGTTGAAAAACCACTTTTCGCACTTGTGTTAGTGTTGAAAAACCACTTTTCGCACTAGTGTTATTGTTGAAAAACCACTTTTCGCACTTGTGTTGGTGCAGGAAACCACTTTTGCACTTGTATTAGTGTGGAAAAAACACTTTTTGCACTTGTGATAGTGTTGAAAAACCACTTTTCGCACTTGTGTTAGTGTTGAAAAACCACTTTTCCCACTTGTGTTGGTGCAGGAAACCACTTTTGCACTTGTATTAGTGTGCAAAAAACACTTTTTGCACTTGTGTTGGTGCAGGAAACCACTTTTGAACTTGTATTAGTGTGGAAAAACCACTTTTCGCACTTGTGTTAGTGTTGAAAAACCACTTTTCGCACTTGTGTTGGTGCAGGAAACCACTTTTGCACTTGTATTAGTGTGGAAAAAACACTTTTTGCACTTGTGATAGTGTTGAAAAACCACTTTTCGCACTTGTGTTAGTGTTGAAAAACCACTTTTCGCACTTGTGTTGGTGCAGGAAACCACTTTTGCACTTGTATTAGTGTGGAAAAAACACTTTTTGCACTTGTGATAGTGTTGAAAAACCACTTTTCGCACTTGTGTTAGTGTTGAAAAACCACTTTTCGCACTTGTGTTGGTGCAGGAAACCACTTTTGCACTTGTATTAGTGTGGAAAAAACACTTTTTGCACTTGTGATAGTGTTGAAAAACCACTTTTCGCACTTGTGTTAGTGTTGAAAAACCACTTTTCGCACTTGTGTTGGTGCAGGAAACCACTTTTGCACTTATATTAGTGTGGAAAAAACACTTTTCGCACTTGTGTTAGTGTTGAAAAACCACTTTTCGCACTTGTGTTAGTGTTGAAAAACACTTTTCGCACTTGTGTTAGTTTTGAAAAACCACTTTTCGCACTTGTGTTGGTGCAGGAAACCACTTTTGCACTTGTATTAGTGTGGAAAAACACTTTTTGCACTTGTGATAGTGTTGAAAAACCACTTTTCACACTTGTGTTAGTGTTGAAAAACCACTTTTCGCACTTGTGTTAGTGTTGAAAAACCACTTTTCGCACGTGTGTTGGTGCAGGAAACCACTTTTGCACTTGTATTAGTGTGGCAAAAACACTTTTTGCACTTGTGATAGTGTTGAAAAACCACTTTTCGCACTTGTGTTAGTGTTGAAAAACCACTTTTCGCACTTGTGTTAGTGTTGAAAAACCACTTTTCGCACTTGTGTTGGTGCAGGAAACCACTTTTGCACTTGTATTAGTGTGGAAAAAACACTTTTTGCACTTGTGATAGTGTTGAAAAACCACTTTTCGCACTTGTGTTAGTGTTGAAAAACCACTTTTCGCACTTGTGTTGGTGCAGGAAACCACTTTTGCACTTGTGTTAGTGTGGAAAAAACACTTTTTGCACTTGTTATAGTGTTGAAAAACCACTTTTCGCACTTGTGTTGGTGCAGGAAACCACTTTTGCACTTGTATTAGTGTGGAAAAAACACTTTTTACACTTGTGATAGTGTTGAAAAACCACCTTTCGCACTTGTGTTAGTGTTGAAAAACCACTTTTCGCACTTGTGTTGGTGCAGGAAACCACTTTTGCACTTGTATTAGTGTGGAAAAAACACTTTTTGAACTTGTGATACTGTTGAAAAACCACTTTTCGCACTTGTGTTAGTGTTGAAAAACCACTTTTCGCACTTGTGTTAGTGTTGAAAAACCACTTTTCGCACTTGTGTTGGTGCAGGATACCACTTTTGCACTTGTATTAGTGTGGAAAAAACACTTTTTGCACTTGTGATAGTGTTGAAAAACCACTTTTCGCACTTGTGTTAGTGTTGAAAAACCACTTTTCGCACTTGTGATGGTGCAGGAAACCACTTTTGCACTTGTATTAGTGTGGAAAAAACACTTTTCGCACTTGTGTTAGTGTTGAAAAACCACTTTTCGCACTTGTGTTAGTGTTGAAAACCACATTTCGCACTTGTGTTGGTGCAGGAAACCACTTTTGCACTTGTATTAGTGTGGCAAAAACACTTTTTGCACTTGTGGTAGTGTTGAAAAACCACTTTTCGCACTTGTGTTAGTGTTGAAAAACCACTTTTCGCACTTGTGTTAGTGTTGAAAAACCACTTTTCGCACTTGTGTTGGTGCAGGAAACCACTTTTGCACTTGTATTAGTGTGGAAAAAACACTTTTTGCACTTGTGATAGTGTTGAAAAACCACTTTTCGCACTTGTGTTAGTGTTGAAAAACCACTTTTCGCACTTGTATTAGTGTTGAAAAACCACTTTTTGCACTTGTGTTGGTGCAGGAAACCACTTTTGCACTTGAATTTGTGTGGAAAAAACACTTTTCGCACTTGTGTTAGTGTTGAAAAACCACTTTTCGCACTTGTGTTAGTGTTGAAAAACCACTTTTTGCACTTGTGTTAGTGTTGAAAAACCACTTTTCGCACTTGTGTTGGTGCAGGAAACCACTTTTGCACTTGTATTAGTGTGGAAAAAACACTTTTTGCACTTGTGATAGTGTTGAAAAACCACTTTTCGCACTTGTGTTAGTGTTGAAAAACCACTTTTCGCACTTGTGTTGGTGCAGGAAACCACTTTTGCACTTGTATTAGTGTGGAAAAAACACTTTTTGCACTTGTGATAGTGTTGAAAAACCACTTTTCGCACTTGTGTTAGTGTTGAAAAACCACTTTTCGCACTTGTGTTGGTGCAGGAAACCACTTTTGCACTTGTATTAGTGTGGAAAAACCACTTTTCGCACTTGTGTTAGTTTTGAAAAACCACTTTTCGCACTTGTGTTAGTGTTGAAAAACCACTTTTCGCACTTGTGTTGGTGCAGGAAACCACTTTTGCACTTGTATTAGTGTGGCAAAAACACTTTTTGCACTTGTGATAGTGTTGAAAAACCACTTTTCGCACTTGTGTTAGTGTTGAAAAACCACTTTTCGCACTAGTGTTATTGTTGAAAAACCACTTTTCGCACTTGTGTTGGTGCAGGAAACCACTTTTGCACTTGTATTAGTGTGGAAAAAACACTTTTTGCACTTGTGATAGTGTTGAAAAACCACTTTTCGCACTTGTGTTAGTGTTGAAAAACCACTTTTCCCACTTGTGTTGGTGCAGGAAACCACTTTTGCACTTGTATTAGTGTGCAAAAAACACTTTTTGCACTTGTGTTGGTGCAGGAAACCACTTTTGAACTTGTATTAGTGTCGAAAAACCACTTTTCGCACTTGTGTTAGTGTTGAAAAACCACTTTTCGCACTTGTGTTGGTGCAGGAAACCACTTTTGCACTTGTATTAGTGTGGAAAAAACACTTTTTGCACTTGTGATAGTGTTGAAAAACCACTTTTCGCACTTGTGTTAGTGTTGAAAAACCACTTTTCGCACTTGTGTTGGTGCAGGAAACCACTTTTGCACTTGTATTAGTGTGGAAAAAACACTTTTTGCACTTGTGATAGTGTTGAAAAACCACTTTTCGCACTTGTGTTAGTGTTGAAAAACCACTTTTCGCACTTGTGTTGGTGCAGGAAACCACTTTTGCACTTGTATTAGTGTGGAAAAAACACTTTTTGCACTTGTGATAGTGTTGAAAAACCACTTTTCGCACTTGTGTTAGTGTTGAAAAACCACTTTTCGCACTTGTGTTGGTGCAGGAAACCACTTTTGCACTTGTATTAGTGTGGAAAAAACACTTTTCGCACTTGTGTTAGTGTTGAAAAACCACTTTTCGCACTTGTGTTAGTGTTGAAAAACACTTTTCGCACTTGTGTTAGTTTTGAAAAACCACTTTTCGCACTTGTGTTGGTGCAGGAAACCACTTTTGCACTTGTATTAGTGTGGAAAAAACACTTTTTGCACTTGTGATAGTGTTGAAAAACCACTTTTCACACTTGTGTTAGTGTTGATAAACCACTTTTCGCACTTGTGTTAGTGTTGAAAAACCACTTTTCGCACTTGTGTTGGTGCAGGAAACCACTTTTGCACTTGTATTAGTGTGGAAAAAACACTTTTCACACTTGTGTTAGTGTTGAAAAACCACTTTTCGCACTTGTGTTAGTGTTGAAAAACCACTTTTTGCACTTGTGTTGGTGCAGGAAACCATTTTTGCACTTGTATTAGTGTGGAAAAAACACTTTTTGCACTTGTGATAGTGTTGAAAAGCCACTTTTCGCACTTGTGTTAGTGTTGAAAAACCACTTTTCGCACTTGTGTTGGTGCAGGAAACCACTTTTGCACTTGTAATAGTGTGGAAAAAACACTTTTTGCACTTGTGATAGTGTTGAAAAACCACTTTTCGCACTAGTGTTAGTGTTGAAAAACCACTTTTCACACTTGTGTTGGTGCAGGAAACCACTTTTGCACTTGTATTAGTGTGGAAAAAACACTTTTTGCACTTGTTATAGTGTTGAAAAACCACTTTTCGCACTTGTGTTGGTGCAGGAAACCACTTTTGCACTTGTATTAGTGTGGAAAAAACACTTTTTACACTTGTGATAGTGTTGAAAAACCACCTTTCGCACTTCTGTTAGTGTTGAAAAACCACTTTTCGCACTTGTGTTGGTGCAGGAAACCACTTTTGCACTTGTATTAGAGTGGAAAAAGCACTTTTTGAACTTGTGATAGTGTTGAAAAACCACTTTTCGCACTTGTGTTAGTGTTGAAAAACCACTTTTCGCACTTGTGTTGGTGCAGGAAACCACTTTTGCACCTGTATTAGTGTGGAAAAACCACTTTTTGCACTTGTGATAGTGTTGAAAAACCACTTTTCGCACTTGTGTTAGTGTTGAAAAACCACTTTTCGCACTTGTGATGGTGCAGGAAACCACTTTTGCAGTTGTATTAGTGTGGAAAAAACACTTTTCGCACTTGTGTTAGTGTTGAAAAACCACTTTTCGCACTTGTGTTAGTGTTGAAAACCACATTTCGCACTTGTGTTGGTGCAGGAAACCACTTTTGCACTTGTATTAGTGTGGAAAAAACACTTTTTGCACTTGTGTTAGTGTTGAAAAACCACTTTTCGCACTTGTGTTGGTGCAGGAAACCACTTTTGCACTTGTATTAGTGTGGAAAAACCACTTTTCGCACATGTGTTAGTGTTGAAAAACCACTTTTCGCACTTGTGTTAGTGTTGAAAAACCACTTTTCGCACTTGTGTTGGTGCAGGAAACCACTTTTGCACTTGTATTAGTGTGGAAAAAACACTTTTTGCACTTGAGATAGTGTTGAAAAACCACTTTTTGCACTTGTGTTAGTGTTGAAAAACAACTTTTCGCGCTTGTGTTAGTTTTGAAAAACCACTTTTCGCACTTGTGTTGGTGCAGGAAACCACTTTTGCACGTGTATTAGTGTGGAAAAACCACTTTTCGCACTTGTGTTAGTGTTGAAAAACCACTTTTCGCACTTGTGTTAGTGTTGAAAAACCACTTTTCGCACGTGTGTTGGTGCAGGAAACCACTTTTGCACTTGTATTAGTGTGGCAAAAACACTTTTTGCACTTGTGATAGTGTTGAAAAACCACTTTTCGCACTTGTGTTAGTGTTGAAAAACCACTTTTCGCACTTGTGTTAGTGTTGAAAAACCACTTTTCGCACTTGTGTTGGTGCAGGAAACCACTTTTGCACTTGTGTTAGTGTGGAAAAAACACTTTTTGCACTTGTTATAGTGTTGAAAAACCACTTTTCGCACTTGTGTTGGTGCAGGAAACCACTTTTGCACTTGTATTAGTGTGGAAAAAACACTTTTTACACTTGTGTTAGTGTTAAAAAACCACTTTTCGCACTTGTGTTGGTGCAGGAAACCACTTTTGCACTTGTATTAGAGTGGAAAAAACACTTTTTGAACTTGTGATACTGTTGAAAAACCACTTTTCGCACTTGTGTTAGTGTTGAAAAACCACTTTTCACACTTGTGTTAGTGTTGAAAAACCACTTTTCGCACTTGTGTTGGTGCAGGAAACCACTTTTGCACTTGTATTAGTGTGGAAAAAACACTTTTTGCACTTGTGATAGTGTTGAAAAACCACTTTTCGCACTTGTGTTAGTGTTGAAAAACCACTTTTCGCACTTGTGATGGTGCAGGAAACCACTTTTGCACTTGTATTAGTGTGGAAAAAACACTTTTCGCACTTGTGTTAGTGTTGAAAAACCACTTTTTGCACTTGTGTTAGTGTTGAAAACCACATTTCGCACTTGTGTTGGTGCAGGAAACCAGTTTTGCACTTGTATTAGTGTGGAAAAAACACTTTTTGCACTTGTAATAGTGTTGAAAAACCACTTTTCGCACTTGTGTTAGTGTTGAAAAACCACTTTTCGCACTTGTGTTGGTGCAGGAAACCACTTTTGCACTTGTATTAGTGTGGAAAAAACACTTTTTGCACTTGTGATAGTGTTGAAAAACCACTTTTCGCACTTGTGTTAGTGTTGAAAAACCACTTTTCGCACTTGTGTTGGTGCAGGAAACCACTTTTGCACTTGTATTAGTGTGGAAAAAACACTTTTTGCACTTGTGATAGTGTTGAAAAACCACTTTTCGCACTTGTGTTAGTGTTGAAAAACCACTTTTCGCACTTGTGTTGGTGCAGGAAACCACTTTTGCACTTGTATTAGTGTGGAAAAAACACTTTTCGCACTTGTGTTAGTGTTGAAAAACCACTTTTCGCACTTGTGTTAGTTTTGAAAAACACTTTTCGCACTTGTGTTAGTTTTGAAAAACCACTTTTCGCACTTGTGTTGGTGCAGGAAACCACTTTTGCACTTGTATTAGTGTGGAAAAAACACTTTTTGCACTTGTGATAGTGTTGAAAAACCACTTTTCACACTTGTGTTAGTGTTGAAAAACCACTTTTCGCACTTGTGTTAGTGTTGAAAAACCACTTTTCGCACTTGTGTTGGTGCAGGAAACCACTTTTGCACTTGTATTAGTGTGGAAAAAACACTTTTCACACTTGTGTTAGTGTTGAAAAACCACTTTTCGCACTTGTGTTAGTGTTGAAAAACCACTTTTTGCACTTGTGTTGGTGCAGGAAACCATTTTTGCACTTGTATTAGTGTGGAAAAAACACTTTTTGCACTTGTGATAGTGTTGAAAAACCACTTTTCGCACTTGTGTTAGTGTTGAAAAACCACTTTTCGCACTTGTGTTGGTGCAGGAAACCACTTTTGCACTTGTATTAGTGTGGAAAAACCACTTTTCGCACTTGTGTTAGTTTTGAAAAACCACTTTTCGCACTTGTGTTAGTGTTGAAAAACCACTTTTCGCACTTGTGTTGGTGCAGGAAACCACTTTTGCACTTGTATTAGTGTGGCAAAAACACTTTTTGCACTTGTGATAGTGTTGAAAAACCACTTTTCGCACTTGTGTTAGTGTTGAAAAACCACTTTTCGCACTAGTGTTATTGTTGAAAAACCACTTTTCGCACTTGTGTTGGTGCAGGAAACCACTTTTGCACTTGTATTAGTGTGGAAAAAACACTTTTTGCACTTGTGATAGTGTTGAAAAACCACTTTTCGCACTTGTGTTAGTGTTGAAAAACCACTTTTCCCACTTGTGTTGGTGCAGGAAACCACTTTTGCACTTGTATTAGTGTGCAAAAAACACTTTTTGCACTTGTGTTGGTGCAGGAAACCACTTTTGAACTTGTATTAGTGTGGAAAAACCACTTTTCGCACTTGTGTTAGTGTTGAAAAACCACTTTTCGCACTTGTGTTGGTGCAGGAAACCACTTTTGCACTTGTATTAGTGTGGAAAAAACACTTTTTGCACTTGTGATAGTGTTGAAAAACCACTTTTCGCACTTGTGTTAGTGTTGAAAAACCACTTTTCGCACTTGTGTTGGTGCAGGAAACCACTTTTGCACTTGTATTAGTGTGGAAAAAACACTTTTTGCACTTGTGATAGTGTTGAAAAACCACTTTTCGCACTTGTGTTAGTGTTGAAAAACCACTTTTCGCACTTGTGTTGGTGCAGGAAACCACTTTTGCACTTGTATTAGTGTGGAAAAAACACTTTTTGCACTTGTGATAGTGTTGAAAAACCACTTTTCGCACTTGTGTTAGTGTTGAAAAACCACTTTTCGCACTTGTGTTGGTGCAGGAAACCACTTTTGCACTTATATTAGTGTGGAAAAAACACTTTTCGCACTTGTGTTAGTGTTGAAAAACCACTTTTCGCACTTGTGTTAGTGTTGAAAAACACTTTTCGCACTTGTGTTAGTTTTGAAAAACCACTTTTCGCACTTGTGTTGGTGCAGGAAACCACTTTTGCACTTGTATTAGTGTGGAAAAAACACTTTTTGCACTTGTGATAGTGTTGAAAAACCACTTTTCACACTTGTGTTAGTGTTGAAAAACCACTTTTCGCACTTGTGTTAGTGTTGAAAAACCACTTTTCGCACGTGTGTTGGTGCAGGAAACCACTTTTGCACTTGTATTAGTGTGGCAAAAACACTTTTTGCACTTGTGATAGTGTTGAAAAACCACTTTTCGCACTTGTGTTAGTGTTGAAAAACCACTTTTCGCACTTGTGTTAGTGTTGAAAAACCACTTTTCGCACTTGTGTTGGTGCAGGAAACCACTTTTGCACTTGTATTAGTGTGGAAAAAACACTTTTTGCACTTGTGATAGTGTTGAAAAACCACTTTTCGCACTTGTGTTAGTGTTGAAAAACCACTTTTCGCACTTGTGTTGGTGCAGGAAACCACTTTTGCACTTGTGTTAGTGTGGAAAAAACACTTTTTGCACTTGTTATAGTGTTGAAAAACCACTTTTCGCACTTGTGTTGGTGCAGGAAACCACTTTTGCACTTGTATTAGTGTGGAAAAAACACTTTTTACACTTGTGATAGTGTTGAAAAACCACCTTTCGCACTTGTGTTAGTGTTGAAAAACCACTTTTCGCACTTGTGTTGGTGCAGGAAACCACTTTTGCACTTGTATTAGTGTGGAAAAAACACTTTTTGAACTTGTGATACTGTTGAAAAACCACTTTTCGCACTTGTGTTAGTGTTGAAAAACCACTTTTCGCACTTGTGTTAGTGTTGAAAAACCACTTTTCGCACTTGTGTTGGTGCAGGAAACCACTTTTGCACTTGTATTAGTGTGGAAAAAACACTTTTTGCACTTGTGATAGTGTTGAAAAACCACTTTTCGCACTTGTGTTAGTGTTGAAAAACCACTTTTCGCACTTGTGATGGTGCAGGAAACCACTTTTGCACTTGTATTAGTGTGGAAAAAACACTTTTCGCACTTGTGTTAGTGTTGAAAAACCACTTTTCGCACTTGTGTTAGTGTTGAAAACCACATTTCGCACTTGTGTTGGTGCAGGAAACCACTTTTGCACTTGTATTAGTGTGGCAAAAACACTTTTTGCACTTGTGGTAGTGTTGAAAAACCACTTTTCGCACTTGTGTTAGTGTTGAAAAACCACTTTTCGCACTTGTGTTAGTGTTGAAAAACCACTTTTCGCACTTGTGTTGGTGCAGGAAACCACTTTTGCACTTGTATTAGTGTGGAAAAAACACTTTTTGCACTTGTGATAGTGTTGAAAAACCACTTTTCGCACTTGTGTTAGTGTTGAAAAACCACTTTTCGCACTTGTATCAGTGTTGAAAAACCACTTTTTGCACTTGTGTTGGTGCAGGAAACCACTTTTGCACTTGAATTTGTGTGGAAAAAACACTTTTCGCACTTGTGTTAGTGTTGAAAAACCACTTTTCGCACTTGTGTTAGTGTTGAAAAACCACTTTTTGCACTTGTGTTAGTGTTGAAAAACCACTTTTCGCACTTGTGTTGGTGCAGGAAACCACTTTTGCACTTGTATTAGTGTGGAAAAAACACTTTTTGCACTTGTGATAGTGTTGAAAAACCACTTTTCGCACTTGTGTTAGTGTTGAAAAACCACTTTTCGCACTTGTGTTGGTGCAGGAAACCACTTTTGCACTTGTATTAGTGTGGAAAAAACACTTTTTGCACTTGTGATAGTGTTGAAAAACCACTTTTCGCACTTGTGTTAGTGTTGAAAAACCACTTTTCGCACTTGTGTTGGTGCAGGAAACCACTTTTGCACTTGTATTAGTGTGGAAAAACCACTTTTCGCACTTGTGTTAGTTTTGAAAAACCACTTTTCGCACTTGTGTTAGTGTTGAAAAACCACTTTTCGCACTTGTGTTGGTGCAGGAAACCACTTTTGCACTTGTATTAGTGTGGCAAAAACACTTTTTGCACTTGTGATAGTGTTGAAAAACCACTTTTCGCACTTGTGTTAGTGTTGAAAAACCACTTTTCGCACTGGTGTTATTGTTGAAAAACCACTTTTCGCACTTGTGTTGGTGCAGGAAACCACTTTTGCACTTGTATTAGTGTGGAAAAAACACTTTTTGCACTTGTGATAGTGTTGAAAAACCACTTTTCGCACTTGTGTTAGTGTTGAAAAACCACTTTTCCCACTTGTGTTGGTGCAGGAAACCACTTTTGCACTTGTATTAGTGTGCAAAAAACACTTTTTGCACTTGTGTTGGTGCAGGAAACCACTTTTGAACTTGTATTAGTGTGGAAAAACCACTTTTCGCACTTGTGTTAGTGTTGAAAAACCACTTTTCGCACTTGTGTTGGTGCAGGAAACCACTTTTGCACTTGTATTAGTGTGGAAAAAACACTTTTTGCACTTGTGATAGTGTTGAAAAACCACTTTTCGCACTTGTGTTAGTGTTGAAAAACCACTTTTCGCACTTGTGTTGGTGCAGGAAACCACTTTTGCACTTGTATTAGTGTGGAAAAAACACTTTTTGCACTTGTGATAGTGTTGAAAAACCACTTTTCGCACTTGTGATAGTGTTGAAAAACCACTTTTCGCACTTGTGTTAGTGTTGAAAAACCACTTTTCGCACTAGTGTTATTGTTGAAAAACCACTTTTCGCACTTGTGTTGGTGCAGGAAACCACTTTTGCACTTGTATTAGTGTGGAAAAAACACTTTTTGCACTTGTGATAGTGTTGAAAAACCACTTTTCGCACTTGTGTTAGTGTTGAAAAACCACTTTTCCCACTTGTGTTGGTGCAGGAAACCACTTTTGCACTTGTATTAGTGTGCAAAAAACACTTTTTGCACTTGTGTTGGTGCAGGAAACCACTTTTGAACTTGTATTAGTGTGGAAAAACCACTTTTCGCACTTGTGTTAGTGTTGAAAAACCACTTTTCGCACTTGTGTTGGTGCAGGAAACCACTTTTGCACTTGTATTAGTGTGGAAAAAACACTTTTTGCACTTGTGATAGTGTTGAAAAACCACTTTTCGCACTTGTGTTAGTGTTGAAAAACCACTTTTCGCACTTGTGTTGGTGCAGGAAACCACTTTTGCACTTGTATTAGTGTGGAAAAAACACTTTTTGCACTTGTGATAGTGTTGAAAAACCACTTTTCGCACTTGTGTTAGTGTTGAAAAACCACTTTTCGCACTTGTGTTGGTGCAGGAAACCACTTTTGCACTTGTATTAGTGTGGAAAAAACACTTTTTGCACTTGTGATAGTGTTGAAAAACCACTTTTCGCACTTGTGTTAGTGTTGAAAAACCACTTTTCGCACTTGTGTTGGTGCAGGAAACCACTTTTGCACTTATATTAGTGTGGAAAAAACACTTTTCGCACTTGTGTTAGTGTTGAAAAACCACTTTTCGCACTTGTGTTAGTGTTGAAAAACACTTTTCGCACTTGTGTTAGTTTTGAAAAACCACTTTTCGCACTTGTGTTGGTGCAGGAAACCACTTTTGCACTTGTATTAGTGTGGAAAAACACTTTTTGCACTTGTGATAGTGTTGAAAAACCACTTTTCACACTTGTGTTAGTGTTGAAAAACCACTTTTCGCACTTGTGTTAGTGTTGAAAAACCACTTTTCGCACGTGTGTTGGTGCAGGAAACCACTTTTGCACTTGTATTAGTGTGGCAAAAACACTTTTTGCACTTGTGATAGTGTTGAAAAACCACTTTTCGCACTTGTGTTAGTGTTGAAAAACCACTTTTCGCACTTGTGTTAGTGTTGAAAAACCACTTTTCGCACTTGTGTTGGTGCAGGAAACCACTTTTGCACTTGTATTAGTGTGGAAAAAACACTTTTTGCACTTGTGATAGTGTTGAAAAACCACTTTTCGCACTTGTGTTAGTGTTGAAAAACCACTTTTCGCACTTGTGTTGGTGCAGGAAACCACTTTTGCACTTGTGTTAGTGTGGAAAAAACACTTTTTGCACTTGTTATAGTGTTGAAAAACCACTTTTCGCACTTGTGTTGGTGCAGGAAACCACTTTTGCACTTGTATTAGTGTGGAAAAAACACTTTTTACACTTGTGATAGTGTTGAAAAACCACCTTTCGCACTTGTGTTAGTGTTGAAAAACCACTTTTCGCACTTGTGTTGGTGCAGGAAACCACTTTTGCACTTGTATTAGTGTGGAAAAAACACTTTTTGAACTTGTGATACTGTTGAAAAACCACTTTTCGCACTTGTGTTAGTGTTGAAAAACCACTTTTCGCACTTGTGTTAGTGTTGAAAAACCACTTTTCGCACTTGTGTTGGTGCAGGAAACCACTTTTGCACTTGTATTAGTGTGGAAAAAACACTTTTTGCACTTGTGATAGTGTTGAAAAACCACTTTTCGCACTTGTGTTAGTGTTGAAAAACCACTTTTCGCACTTGTGATGGTGCAGGAAACCACTTTTGCACTTGTATTAGTGTGGAAAAAACACTTTTCGCACTTGTGTTAGTGTTGAAAAACCACTTTTCGCACTTGTGTTAGTGTTGAAAACCACATTTCGCACTTGTGTTGGTGCAGGAAACCACTTTTGCACTTGTATTAGTGTGGCAAAAACACTTTTTGCACTTGTGGTAGTGTTGAAAAACCACTTTTCGCACTTGTGTTAGTGTTGAAAAACCACTTTTCGCACTTGTGTTAGTGTTGAAAAACCACTTTTCGCACTTGTGTTGGTGCAGGAAACCACTTTTGCACTTGTATTAGTGTGGAAAAAACACTTTTTGCACTTGTGATAGTGTTGAAAAACCACTTTTCGCACTTGTGTTAGTGTTGAAAAACCACTTTTCGCACTTGTATTAGTGTTGAAAAACCACTTTTTGCACTTGTGTTGGTGCAGGAAACCACTTTTGCACTTGAATTTGTGTGGAAAAAACACTTTTCGCACTTGTGTTAGTGTTGAAAAACCACTTTTCGCACTTGTGTTAGTGTTGAAAAACCACTTTTTGCACTTGTGTTAGTGTTGAAAAACCACTTTTCGCACTTGTGTTGGTGCAGGAAACCACTTTTGCACTTGTATTAGTGTGGAAAAAACACTTTTTGCACTTGTGATAGTGTTGAAAAACCACTTTTCGCACTTGTGTTAGTGTTGAAAAACCACTTTTCGCACTTGTGTTGGTGCAGGAAACCACTTTTGCACTTGTATTAGTGTGGAAAAAACACTTTTTGCACTTGTGATAGTGTTGAAAAACCACTTTTCGCACTTGTGTTAGTGTTGAAAAACCACTTTTCGCACTTGTGTTGGTGCAGGAAACCACTTTTGCACTTGTATTAGTGTGGAAAAACCACTTTTCGCACTTGTGTTAGTTTTGAAAAACCACTTTTCGCACTTGTGTTAGTGTTGAAAAACCACTTTTCGCACTTGTGTTGGTGCAGGAAACCACTTTTGCACTTGTATTAGTGTGGCAAAAACACTTTTTGCACTTGTGATAGTGTTGAAAAACCACTTTTCGCACTTGTGTTAGTGTTGAAAAACCACTTTTCGCACTAGTGTTATTGTTGAAAAACCACTTTTCGCACTTGTGTTGGTGCAGGAAACCACTTTTGCACTTGTATTAGTGTGGAAAAAACACTTTTTGCACTTGTGATAGTGTTGAAAAACCACTTTTCGCACTTGTGTTAGTGTTGAAAAACCACTTTTCCCACTTGTGTTGGTGCAGGAAACCACTTTTGCACTTGTATTAGTGTGCAAAAAACACTTTTTGCACTTGTGTTGGTGCAGGAAACCACTTTTGAACTTGTATTAGTGTGGAAAAACCACTTTTCGCACTTGTGTTAGTGTTGAAAAACCACTTTTCGCACTTGTGTTGGTGCAGGAAACCACTTTTGCACTTGTATTAGTGTGGAAAAAACACTTTTTGCACTTGTGATAGTGTTGAAAAACCACTTTTCGCACTTGTGTTAGTGTTGAAAAACCACTTTTCGCACTTGTGTTGGTGCAGGAAACCACTTTTGCACTTGTACTAGTGTGGAAAAAACACTTTTTGCACTTGTGATAGTGTTGAAAAACCACTTTTCGCACTTGTGTTAGTGTTGAAAAACCACTTTTCGCACTTGTGTTGGTGCAGGAAACCACTTTTGCACTTGTATTAGTGTGGAAAAAACACTTTTTGCACTTGTGATAGTGTTGAAAAACCACTTTTCGCACTTGTGTTAGTGTTGAAAAACCACTTTTCGCACTTGTGTTGGTGCAGGAAACCACTTTTGCACTTGTATTAGTGTGGAAAAACCACTTTTCGCACTTGTGTTAGTTTTGAAAAACCACTTTTCGCACTTGTGTTAGTGTTGAAAAACCACTTTTCGCACTTGTGTTGGTGCAGGAAACCACTTTTGCACTTGTATTAGTGTGGCAAAAACACTTTTTGCACTTGTGATAGTGTTGAAAAACCACTTTTCGCACTTGTGTTAGTGTTGAAAAACCACTTTTCGCACTAGTGTTATTGTTGAAAAACCACTTTTCGCACTTGTGTTGGTGCAGGAAACCACTTTTGCACTTGTATTAGTGTGGAAAAAACACTTTTTGCACTTGTGATAGTGTTGAAAAACCACTTTTCGCACTTGTGTTAGTGTTGAAAAACCACTTTTCCCACTTGTGTTGGTGCAGGAAACCACTTTTGCACTTGTATTAGTGTGCAAAAAACACTTTTTGCACTTGTGTTGGTGCAGGAAACCACTTTTGAACTTGTATTAGTGTGGAAAAACCACTTTTCGCACTTGTGTTAGTGTTGAAAAACCACTTTTCGCACTTGTGTTGGTGCAGGAAACCACTTTTGCACTTGTATTAGTGTGGAAAAAACACTTTTTGCACTTGTGATAGTGTTGAAAAACCACTTTTCGCACTTGTGTTAGTGTTGAAAAACCACTTTTCGCACTTGTGTTGGTGCAGGAAACCACTTTTGCACTTGTATTAGTGTGGAAAAAACACTTTTTGCACTTGTGATAGTGTTGAAAAACCACTTTTCGCACTTGTGTTAGTGTTGAAAAACCACTTTTCGCACTTGTGTTGGTGCAGGAAACCACTTTTGCACTTGTATTAGTGTGGAAAAAACACTTTTTGCACTTGTGATAGTGTTGAAAAACCACTTTTCGCACTTGTGTTAGTGTTGAAAAACCACTTTTCGCACTTGTGTTGGTGCAGGAAACCACTTTTGCACTTGTATTAGTGTGGAAAAAACACTTTTCGCACTTGTGTTAGTGTTGAAAAACCACTTTTCGCACTTGTGTTAGTGTTGAAAAACACTTTTCGCACTTGTGTTAGTTTTGAAAAACCACTTTTCGCACTTGTGTTGGTGCAGGAAACCACTTTTGCACTTGTATTAGTGTGGAAAAAACACTTTTTGCACTTGTGATAGTGTTGAAAAACCACTTTTCACACTTGTGTTAGTGTTGATAAACCACTTTTCGCACTTGTGTTAGTGTTGAAAAACCACTTTTCGCACTTGTGTTGGTGCAGGAAACCACTTTTGCAGTTGTATTAGTGTGGAAAAAACACTTTTCGCACTTGTGTTAGTGTTGAAAAACCACTTTTCGCACTTGTGTTAGTGTTGAAAACCACATTTCGCACTTGTGTTGGTGCAGGAAACCACTTTTGCACTTGTATTAGTGTGGAAAAAACACTTTTTGCACTTGTGTTAGTGTTGAAAAACCACTTTTCGCACTTGTGTTGGTGCAGGAAACCACTTTTGCACTTGTATTAGTGTGGAAAAACCACTTTTCGCACATGTGTTAGTGTTGAAAAACCACTTTTCGCACTTGTGTTAGTGTTGAAAAACCACTTTTCGCACTTGTGTTGGTGCAGGAAACCACTTTTGCACTTGTATTAGTGTGGAAAAAACACTTTTTGCACTTGAGATAGTGTTGAAAAACCACTTTTTGCACTTGTGTTAGTGTTGAAAAACAACTTTTCGCACTTGTGTTAGTTTTGAAAAACCACTTTTCGCACTTGTGTTGGTGCAGGAAACCACTTTTGCACGTGTATTAGTGTGGAAAAACCACTTTTCGCACTTGTGTTAGTGTTGAAAAACCACTTTTCGCACTTGTGTTAGTGTTGAAAAACCACTTTTCGCACGTGTGTTTGTGCAGGAAACCACTTTTGCACTTGTATTAGTGTGGCAAAAACACTTTTTGCACTTGTGATAGTGTTGAAAAACCACTTTTCGCACTTGTGTTAGTGTTGAAAAACCACTTTTCGCACTTGTGTTAGTGTTGAAAAACCACTTTTCGCACTTGTGTTGGTGCAGGAAACCACTTTTGCACTTGTGTTAGTGTGGAAAAAACACTTTTTGCACTTGTTATAGTGTTGAAAAACCACTTTTCGCACTTGTGTTGGTGCAGGAAACCACTTTTGCACTTGTATTAGTGTGGAAAAAACACTTTTTACACTTGTGTTAGTGTTAAAAAACCACTTTTCGCACTTGTGTTGGTGCAGGAAACCACTTTTGCACTTGTATTAGAGTGGAAAAAACACTTTTTGAACTTGTGATACTGTTGAAAAACCACTTTTCGCACTTGTGTTAGTGTTGAAAAACCACTTTTCACACTTGTGTTAGTGTTGAAAAACCACTTTTCGCACTTGTGTTGGTGCAGGAAACCACTTTTGCACTTGTATTAGTGTGGAAAAAACACTTTTTGCACTTGTGATAGTGTTGAAAAACCACTTTTCGCACTTGTGTTAGTGTTGAAAAACCACTTTTCGCACTTGTGATGGTGCAGGAAACCACTTTTGCACTTGTATTAGTGTGGAAAAAACACTTTTCGCACTTGTGTTAGTGTTGAAAAACCACTTTTTGCACTTGTGTTAGTGTTGAAAACCACATTTCGCACTTGTGTTGGTGCAGGAAACCAGTTTTGCACTTGTATTAGTGTGGAAAAAACACTTTTTGCACTTGTAATAGTGTTGAAAAACCACTTTTCGCACTTGTGTTAGTGTTGAAAAACCACTTTTCGCACTTGTGTTGGTGCAGGAAACCACTTTTGCACTTGTATTAGTGTGGAAAAAACACTTTTTGCACTTGTGATAGTGTTGAAAAACCACTTTTCGCACTTGTGTTAGTGTTGAAAAACCACTTTTCGCACTTGTGTTGGTGCAGGAAACCACTTTTGCACTTGTATTAGTGTGGAAAAAACACTTTTTGCACTTGTGATAGTGTTGAAAAACCACTTTTCGCACTTGTGTTAGTGTTGAAAAACCACTTTTCGCACTTGTGTTGGTGCAGGAAACCACTTTTGCACTTGTATTAGTGTGGAAAAAACACTTTTCGCACTTGTGTTAGTGTTGAAAAACCACTTTTCGCACTTGTGTTAGTTTTGAAAAACACTTTTCGCACTTGTGTTAGTTTTGAAAAACCACTTTTCGCACTTGTGTTGGTGCAGGAAACCACTTTTGCACTTGTATTAGTGTGGAAAAAACACTTTTTGCACTTGTGATAGTGTTGAAAAACCACTTTTCACACTTGTGTTAGTGTTGAAAAACCACTTTTCGCACTTGTGTTAGTGTTGAAAAACCACTTTTCGCACTTGTGTTGGTGCAGGAAACCACTTTTGCACTTGTATTAGTGTGGAAAAAACACTTTTCACACTTGTGTTAGTGTTGAAAAACCACTTTTCGCACTTGTGTTAGTGTTGAAAAACCACTTTTTGCACTTGTGTTGGTGCAGGAAACCATTTTTGCACTTGTATTAGTGTGGAAAAAACACTTTTTGCACTTGTGATAGTGTTGAAAAGCCACTTTTCGCACTTGTGTTAGTGTTGAAAAACCACTTTTCGCACTTGTGTTGGTGCAGGAAACCACTTTTGCACTTGTAATAGTGTGGAAAAAACACTTTTTGCACTTGTGATAGTGTTGAAAGACCACTTTTCGCACTAGTGTTAGTGTTGAAAAACCACTTTTCGCACTTGTGTTGGTGCAGGAAACCACTTTTGCACTTGTATTAGTGTGGAAAAAACACTTTTTGCACTTGTTATAGTGTTGAAAAACCACTTTTCGCACTTGTGTTGGTGCAGGAAACCACTTTTGCACTTGTATTAGTGTGGAAAAAACACTTTTTACACTTGTGATAGTGTTGAAAAACCACCTTTCGCACTTCTGTTAGTGTTGAAAAACCACTTTTCGCACTGGTGTTGGTGCAGGAAACCACTTTTGCACTTGTATTAGAGTGGAAAAAGCACTTTTTGAACTTGTGATACTGTTGAAAAACCACTTTTCGCACTTGTGTTAGTGTTGAAAAACCACTTTTCGCACTTGTGTTAGTGTTGAAAAACCACTTTTCGCACTTGTGTTGGTGCAGGAAACCACTTTTGCACTTGTATTAGTGTGGAAAAAACACTTTTTGCACTTGTGATAGTGTTGAAAAACCACTTTTCGCACTTGTGTTAGTGTTGAAAAACCACTTTTCGCACTTGTGATGGTGCAGGAAACCACTTTTGCACTTGTATTAGTGTGGGAAAAACACTTTTCGCACTTGTGTTAGTGTTGAAAAACCACTTTTCGCACTTGTGTTAGTGTTGAAAACCACATTTCGCACTTGTGTTGGTGCAGGAAACCACTTTTGCACTTGTATTAGTGTGGCAAAAACACTTTTTGCACTTGTGGTAGTGTTGAAAAACCACTTTTCGCACTTGTGTTAGTGTTGAAAAACCACTTTTCGCACTTGTGTTAGTGTTGAAAAACCACTTTTCGCACTTGTGTTGGTGCAGGAAACCACTTTTGCACTTGTATTAGTGTGGAAAAAACACTTTTTGCACTTGTGATAGTGTTGAAAAACCACTTTTCGCACTTGTGTTAGTGTTGAAAAACCACTTTTCGCACTTGTATTAGTGTTGAAAAACCACTTTTCGCACTTGTGTTGGTGCAGTAAACCACTTTTGCACTTGAATTTGTGTGGAAAAAACACTTTTCGCACTTGTGTTAGTGTTGAAAAACCACTTTTCGCACTTGTGTTAGTGTTGAAAAACCACTTTTCGCACTTGTGTTAGTGTTGAAAAACCACTTTTCGCACTTGTGTTGGTGCAGGAAACCACTTTTGCACTTGTATTAGTGTGGAAAAAACACTTTTTGCACTTGTGATAGTGTTGAAAAACCACTTTTCGCACTTGTGTTAGTGTTGAAAAACCACTTTTCGCACTTGTGTTGGTGCAGGAAACCACTTTTGCACTTGTATTAGTGTGGAAAAAACACTTTTTGCACTTGTGATAGTGTTGAAAAACCACTTTTCGCACTTGTGTTAGTGTTGAAAAACCACTTTTCACACTTGTGTTGGTGCAGGAAACCACTTTTGCACTTGTATTAGTGTGGAAAAAACACTTTTCGCACTTGTGTTAGTGTTGAAAAACCACTTTTCGCACTTGTGTTAGTGTTGAAAAACACTTTTCGCACTTGTGTTAGTTTTGAAAAACCACTTTTCGCACTTGTGTTGGTGCAGGAAACCACTTTTGCACTTGTATTAGTGTGGAAAAATCACTTTTTGCACTTGTGATAGTGTTGAAAAACCACTTTTCGCACTTGTGTTAGTGTTGAAAAACCACTTTTCCCACTTGTGTTGGTGCAGGAAACCACTTTTGCACTTGTATTAGTGTGCAAAAAACACTTTTTGCACTTGTGTTGGTGCAGGAAACCACTTTTGAACTTGTATTAGTGTGGAAAAACCACTTTTCGCACTTGTGTTAGTGTTGAAAAACCACTTTTCGCACTTGTGTTGGTGCAGGAAACCACTTTTGCACTTGTATTAGTGTGGAAAAAACACTTTTTGCACTTGTGATAGTGTTGAAAAACCACTTTTCGCACTTGTGTTAGTGTTGAAAAACCACTTTTCGCACTTGTGTTGGTGCAGGAAACCACTTTTGCACTTGTATTAGTGTGGAAAAAACACTTTTTGCACTTGTGATAGTGTTGAAAAACCACTTTTCGCACTTGTGATAGTGTTGAAAAACCACTTTTCGCACTTGTGTTAGTGTTGAAAAACCACTTTTCGCACTAGTGTTATTGTTGAAAAACCACTTTTCGCACTTGTGTTGGTGCAGGAAACCACTTTTGCACTTGTATTAGTGTGGAAAAAACACTTTTTGCACTTGTGATAGTGTTGAAAAACCACTTTTCGCACTTGTGTTAGTGTTGAAAAACCACTTTTCCCACTTGTGTTGGTGCAGGAAACCACTTTTGCACTTGTATTAGTGTGCAAAAAACACTTTTTGCACTTGTGTTGGTGCAGGAAACCACTTTTGAACTTGTATTAGTGTGGAAAAACCACTTTTCGCACTTGTGTTAGTGTTGAAAAACCACTTTTCGCACTTGTGTTGGTGCAGGAAACCACTTTTGCACTTGTATTAGTGTGGAAAAAACACTTTTTGCACTTGTGATAGTGTTGAAAAACCACTTTTCGCACTTGTGTTAGTGTTGAAAAACCACTTTTCGCACTTGTGTTGGTGCAGGAAACCACTTTTGCACTTGTATTAGTGTGGAAAAAACACTTTTTGCACTTGTGATAGTGTTGAAAAACCACTTTTCGCACTTGTGTTAGTGTTGAAAAACCACTTTTCGCACTTGTGTTGGTGCAGGAAACCACTTTTGCACTTGTATTAGTGTGGAAAAAACACTTTTTGCACTTGTGATAGTGTTGAAAAACCACTTTTCGCACTTGTGTTAGTGTTGAAAAACCACTTTTCGCACTTGTGTTGGTGCAGGAAACCACTTTTGCACTTATATTAGTGTGGAAAAAACACTTTTCGCACTTGTGTTAGTGTTGAAAAACCACTTTTCGCACTTGTGTTAGTGTTGAAAAACACTTTTCGCACTTGTGTTAGTTTTGAAAAACCACTTTTCGCACTTGTGTTGGTGCAGGAAACCACTTTTGCACTTGTATTAGTGTGGAAAAACACTTTTTGCACTTGTGATAGTGTTGAAAAACCACTTTTCACACTTGTGTTAGTGTTGAAAAACCACTTTTCGCACTTGTGTTAGTGTTGAAAAACCACTTTTCGCACGTGTGTTGGTGCAGGAAACCACTTTTGCACTTGTATTAGTGTGGCAAAAACACTTTTTGCACTTGTGATAGTGTTGAAAAACCACTTTTCGCACTTGTGTTAGTGTTGAAAAACCACTTTTCGCACTTGTGTTAGTGTTGAAAAACCACTTTTCGCACTTGTGTTGGTGCAGGAAACCACTTTTGCACTTGTATTAGTGTGGAAAAAACACTTTTTGCACTTGTGATAGTGTTGAAAAACCACTTTTCGCACTTGTGTTAGTGTTGAAAAACCACTTTTCGCACTTGTGTTGGTGCAGGAAACCACTTTTGCACTTGTGTTAGTGTGGAAAAAACACTTTTTGCACTTGTTATAGTGTTGAAAAACCACTTTTCGCACTTGTGTTGGTGCAGGAAACCACTTTTGCACTTGTATTAGTGTGGAAAAAACACTTTTTACACTTGTGATAGTGTTGAAAAACCACCTTTCGCACTTGTGTTAGTGTTGAAAAACCACTTTTCGCACTTGTGTTGGTGCAGGAAACCACTTTTGCACTTGTATTAGTGTGGAAAAAACACTTTTTGAACTTGTGATACTGTTGAAAAACCACTTTTCGCACTTGTGTTAGTGTTGAAAAACCACTTTTCGCACTTGTGTTAGTGTTGAAAAACCACTTTTCGCACTTGTGTTGGTGCAGGAAACCACTTTTGCACTTGTATTAGTGTGGAAAAAACACTTTTTGCACTTGTGATAGTGTTGAAAAACCACTTTTCGCACTTGTGTTAGTGTTGAAAAACCACTTTTCGCACTTGTGATGGTGCAGGAAACCACTTTTGCACTTGTATTAGTGTGGAAAAAACACTTTTCGCACTTGTGTTAGTGTTGAAAAACCACTTTTCGCACTTGTGTTAGTGTTGAAAACCACATTTCGCACTTGTGTTGGTGCAGGAAACCACTTTTGCACTTGTATTAGTGTGGCAAAAACACTTTTTGCACTTGTGGTAGTGTTGAAAAACCACTTTTCGCACTTGTGTTAGTGTTGAAAAACCACTTTTCGCACTTGTGTTAGTGTTGAAAAACCACTTTTCGCACTTGTGTTGGTGCAGGAAACCACTTTTGCACTTGTATTAGTGTGGAAAAAACACTTTTTGCACTTGTGATAGTGTTGAAAAACCACTTTTCGCACTTGTGTTAGTGTTGAAAAACCACTTTTCGCACTTGTATTAGTGTTGAAAAACCACTTTTTGCACTTGTGTTGGTGCAGGAAACCACTTTTGCACTTGAATTTGTGTGGAAAAAACACTTTTCGCACTTGTGTTAGTGTTGAAAAACCACTTTTCGCACTTGTGTTAGTGTTGAAAAACCACTTTTTGCACTTGTGTTAGTGTTGAAAAACCACTTTTCGCACTTGTGTTGGTGCAGGAAACCACTTTTGCACTTGTATTAGTGTGGAAAAAACACTTTTTGCACTTGTGATAGTGTTGAAAAACCACTTTTCGCACTTGTGTTAGTGTTGAAAAACCACTTTTCGCACTTGTGTTGGTGCAGGAAACCACTTTTGCACTTGTATTAGTGTGGAAAAAACACTTTTTGCACTTGTGATAGTGTTGAAAAACCACTTTTCGCACTTGTGTTAGTGTTGAAAAACCACTTTTCGCACTTGTGTTGGTGCAGGAAACCACTTTTGCACTTGTATTAGTGTGGAAAAACCACTTTTCGCACTTGTGTTAGTTTTGAAAAACCACTTTTCGCACTTGTGTTAGTGTTGAAAAACCACTTTTCGCACTTGTGTTGGTGCAGGAAACCACTTTTGCACTTGTATTAGTGTGGCAAAAACACTTTTTGCACTTGTGATAGTGTTGAAAAACCACTTTTCGCACTTGTGTTAGTGTTGAAAAACCACTTTTCGCACTAGTGTTATTGTTGAAAAACCACTTTTCGCACTTGTGTTGGTGCAGGAAACCACTTTTGCACTTGTATTAGTGTGGAAAAAACACTTTTTGCACTTGTGATAGTGTTGAAAAACCACTTTTCGCACTTGTGTTAGTGTTGAAAAACCACTTTTCCCACTTGTGTTGGTGCAGGAAACCACTTTTGCACTTGTATTAGTGTGCAAAAAACACTTTTTGCACTTGTGTTGGTGCAGGAAACCACTTTTGAACTTGTATTAGTGTGGAAAAACCACTTTTCGCACTTGTGTTAGTGTTGAAAAACCACTTTTCGCACTTGTGTTGGTGCAGGAAACCACTTTTGCACTTGTATTAGTGTGGAAAAAACACTTTTTGCACTTGTGATAGTGTTGAAAAACCACTTTTCGCACTTGTGTTAGTGTTGAAAAACCACTTTTCGCACTTGTGTTGGTGCAGGAAACCACTTTTGCACTTGTACTAGTGTGGAAAAAACACTTTTTGCACTTGTGATAGTGTTGAAAAACCACTTTTCGCACTTGTGTTAGTGTTGAAAAACCACTTTTCGCACTTGTGTTGGTGCAGGAAACCACTTTTGCACTTGTATTAGTGTGGAAAAAACACTTTTTGCACTTGTGATAGTGTTGAAAAACCACTTTTCGCACTTGTGTTAGTGTTGAAAAACCACTTTTCGCACTTGTGTTGGTGCAGGAAACCACTTTTGCACTTGTATTAGTGTGGAAAAACCACTTTTCGCACTTGTGTTAGTTTTGAAAAACCACTTTTCGCACTTGTGTTAGTGTTGAAAAACCACTTTTCGCACTTGTGTTGGTGCAGGAAACCACTTTTGCACTTGTATTAGTGTGGCAAAAACACTTTTTGCACTTGTGATAGTGTTGAAAAACCACTTTTCGCACTTGTGTTAGTGTTGAAAAACCACTTTTCGCACTAGTGTTATTGTTGAAAAACCACTTTTCGCACTTGTGTTGGTGCAGGAAACCACTTTTGCACTTGTATTAGTGTGGAAAAAACACTTTTTGCACTTGTGATAGTGTTGAAAAACCACTTTTCGCACTTGTGTTAGTGTTGAAAAACCACTTTTCCCACTTGTGTTGGTGCAGGAAACCACTTTTGCACTTGTATTAGTGTGCAAAAAACACTTTTTGCACTTGTGTTGGTGCAGGAAACCACTTTTGAACTTGTATTAGTGTGGAAAAACCACTTTTCGCACTTGTGTTAGTGTTGAAAAACCACTTTTCGCACTTGTGTTGGTGCAGGAAACCACTTTTGCACTTGTATTAGTGTGGAAAAAACACTTTTTGCACTTGTGATAGTGTTGAAAAACCACTTTTCGCACTTGTGTTAGTGTTGAAAAACCACTTTTCGCACTTGTGTTGGTGCAGGAAACCACTTTTGCACTTGTATTAGTGTGGAAAAAACACTTTTTGCACTTGTGATAGTGTTGAAAAACCACTTTTCGCACTTGTGTTAGTGTTGAAAAACCACTTTTCGCACTTGTGTTGGTGCAGGAAACCACTTTTGCACTTGTATTAGTGTGGAAAAAACACTTTTTGCACTTGTGATAGTGTTGAAAAACCACTTTTCGCACTTGTGTTAGTGTTGAAAAACCACTTTTCGCACTTGTGTTGGTGCAGGAAACCACTTTTGCACTTGTATTAGTGTGGAAAAAACACTTTTCGCACTTGTGTTAGTGTTGAAAAACCACTTTTCGCACTTGTGTTAGTGTTGAAAAACACTTTTCGCACTTGTGTTAGTTTTGAAAAACCACTTTTCGCACTTGTGTTGGTGCAGGAAACCACTTTTGCACTTGTATTAGTGTGGAAAAAACACTTTTTGCACTTGTGATAGTGTTGAAAAACCACTTTTCACACTTGTGTTAGTGTTGATAAACCACTTTTCGCACTTGTGTTAGTGTTGAAAAACCACTTTTCGCACTTGTGTTGGTGCAGGAAACCACTTTTGCAGTTGTATTAGTGTGGAAAAAACACTTTTCGCACTTGTGTTAGTGTTGAAAAACCACTTTTCGCACTTGTGTTAGTGTTGAAAACCACATTTCGCACTTGTGTTGGTGCAGGAAACCACTTTTGCACTTGTATTAGTGTGGAAAAAACACTTTTGCACTTGTGTTAGTGTTGAAAAACCACTTTTCGCACTTGTGTTGGTGCAGGAAACCACTTTTGCACTTGTATTAGTGTGGAAAAACCACTTTTCGCACATGTGTTAGTGTTGAAAAACCACTTTTCGCACTTGTGTTAGTGTTGAAAAACCACTTTTCGCACTTGTGTTGGTGCAGGAAACCACTTTTGCACTTGTATTAGTGTGGAAAAAACACTTTTTGCACTTGAGATAGTGTTGAAAAACCACTTTTTGCACTTGTGTTAGTGTTGAAAAACAACTTTTCGCACTTGTGTTAGTTTGAAAAACCACTTTTCGCACTTGTGTTGGTGCAGGAAACCACTTTTGCACGTGTATTAGTGTGGAAAAACCACTTTTCGCACTTGTGTTAGTGTTGAAAAACCACTTTTCGCACTTGTGTTAGTGTTGAAAAACCACTTTTCGCACGTGTGTTGGTGCAGGAAACCACTTTTGCACTTGTATTAGTGTGGCAAAAACACTTTTTGCACTTGTGATAGTGTTGAAAAACCACTTTTCGCACTTGTGTTAGTGTTGAAAAACCACTTTTCGCACTTGTGTTAGTGTTGAAAAACCACTTTTCGCACTTGTGTTGGTGCAGGAAACCACTTTTTGCACTTGTGTTAGTGTGGAAAAAACACTTTTTGCACTTGTTATAGTGTTGAAAAACCACTTTTCGCACTTGTGTTGGTGCAGGAAACCACTTTTGCACTTGTATTAGTGTGGAAAAAACACTTTTTACACTTGTGTTAGTGTTAAAAAACCACTTTTCGCACTTGTGTTGGTGCAGGAAACCACTTTTGCACTTGTATTAGAGTGGAAAAAACACTTTTTGAACTTGTGATACTGTTGAAAAACCACTTTTCGCACTTGTGTTAGTGTTGAAAAACCACTTTTCACACTTGTGTTAGTGTTGAAAAACCACTTTTCGCACTTGTGTTGGTGCAGGAAACCACTTTTGCACTTGTATTAGTGTGGAAAAAAACACTTTTTGCACTTGTGATAGTGTTGAAAAACCACTTTTCGCACTTGTGTTAGTGTTGAAAAACCACTTTTCGCACTTGTGATGGTGCAGGAAACCACTTTTGCACTTGTATTAGTGTGGAAAAAACACTTTTCGCACTTGTGTTAGTGTTGAAAAACCACTTTTTGCACTTGTGTTAGTGTTGAAAACCACATTTCGCACTTGTGTTGGTGCAGGAAACCAGTTTTGCACTTGTATTAGTGTGGAAAAAAACACTTTTTGCACTTGTAATAGTGTTGAAAAACCACTTTTCGCACTTGTGTTAGTGTTGAAAAACCACTTTTCGCACTTGTGTTGGTGCAGGAAACCACTTTTGCACTTGTATTAGTGTGGAAAAAACACTTTTTGCACTTGTGATAGTGTTGAAAAACCACTTTTCGCACTTGTGTTAGTGTTGAAAAACCACTTTTCGCACTTGTGTTGGTGCAGGAAACCACTTTTGCACTTGTATTAGTGTGGAAAAAACACTTTTGCACTTGTGATAGTGTTGAAAAACCACTTTTCGCACTTGTGTTAGTGTTGAAAAACCACTTTTCGCACTTGTGTTGGTGCAGGAAACCACTTTTGCACTTGTATTAGTGTGGAAAAAACACTTTTCGCACTTGTGTTAGTGTTGAAAAACCACTTTTCGCACTTGTGTTAGTTTTGAAAAACACTTTTCGCACTTGTGTTAGTTTTGAAAAACCACTTTTCGCACTTGTGTTGGTGCAGGAAACCACTTTTGCACTTGTATTAGTGTGGAAAAAAACACTTTTTGCACTTGTGATAGTGTTGAAAAACCACTTTTCACACTTGTGTTAGTGTTGAAAAACCACTTTTCGCACTTGTGTTAGTGTTGAAAAACCACTTTTCGCACTTGTGTTGGTGCAGGAAACCACTTTTGCACTTGTATTAGTGTGGAAAAAACACTTTTCACACTTGTGTTAGTGTTGAAAAACCACTTTTCGCACTTGTGTTAGTGTTGAAAAACCACTTTTTGCACTTGTGTTGGTGCAGGAAACCATTTTTGCACTTGTATTAGTGTGGAAAAAACACTTTTTGCACTTGTGATAGTGTTGAAAAGCCACTTTTCGCACTTGTGTTAGTGTTGAAAAACCACTTTTCGCACTTGTGTTGGTGCAGGAAACCACTTTTGCACTTGTAATAGTGTGGAAAAAACACTTTTTGCACTTGTGATAGTGTTGAAAAACCACTTTTCGCACTAGTGTTAGTGTTGAAAAACCACTTTTCGCACTTGTGTTGGTGCAGGAAACCACTTTTGCACTTGTATTAGTGTGGAAAAAACACTTTTTGCACTTGTTATAGTGTTGAAAAACCACTTTTCGCACTTGTGTTGGTGCAGGAAACCACTTTTGCACTTGTATTAGTGTGGAAAAAACACTTTTTACACTTGTGATAGTGTTGAAAAACCACCTTTCGCACTTCTGTTAGTGTTGAAAAACCACTTTTCGCACTGGTGTTGGTGCAGGAAACCACTTTTGCACTTGTATTAGAGTGGAAAAAGCACTTTTTGAACTTGTGATACTGTTGAAAAACCACTTTTCGCACTTGTGTTAGTGTTGAAAAACCACTTTTCGCACTTGTGTTAGTGTTGAAAAACCACTTTTCGCACTTGTGTTGGTGCAGGAAACCACTTTTGCACTTGTATTAGTGTGGAAAAAACACTTTTTGCACTTGTGATAGTGTTGAAAAACCACTTTTCGCACTTGTGTTAGTGTTGAAAAACCACTTTTCGCACTTGTGATGGTGCAGGAAACCACTTTTGCACTTGTATTAGTGTGGGAAAAACACTTTTCGCACTTGTGTTAGTGTTGAAAAACCACTTTTCGCACTTGTGTTAGTGTTGAAAACCACATTTCGCACTTGTGTTGGTGCAGGAAACCACTTTTGCACTTGTATTAGTGTGGCAAAAACACTTTTTGCACTTGTGGTAGTGTTGAAAAACCACTTTTCGCACTTGTGTTAGTGTTGAAAAACCACTTTTCGCACTTGTGTTAGTGTTGAAAAACCACTTTTCGCACTTGTGTTGGTGCAGGAAACCACTTTTGCACTTGTATTAGTGTGGAAAAAACACTTTTTGCACTTGTGATAGTGTTGAAAAACCACTTTTCGCACTTGTGTTAGTGTTGAAAAACCACTTTTCGCACTTGTATTAGTGTTGAAAAACCACTTTTCGCACTTGTGTTGGTGCAGTAAACCACTTTTGCACTTGAATTTGTGTGGAAAAAACACTTTTCGCACTTGTGTTAGTGTTGAAAAACCACTTTTCGCACTTGTGTTAGTGTTGAAAAACCACTTTTCGCACTTGTGTTAGTGTTGAAAAACCACTTTTCGCACTTGTGTTGGTGCAGGAAACCACTTTTGCACTTGTATTAGTGTGGAAAAAACACTTTTTGCACTTGTGATAGTGTTGAAAAACCACTTTTCGCACTTGTGTTAGTGTTGAAAAACCACTTTTCGCACTTGTGTTGGTGCAGGAAACCACTTTTGCACTTGTATTAGTGTGGAAAAAACACTTTTTGCACTTGTGATAGTGTTGAAAAACCACTTTTCGCACTTGTGTTAGTGTTGAAAAACCACTTTTCACACTTGTGTTGGTGCAGGAAACCACTTTTGCACTTGTATTAGTGTGGAAAAAACACTTTTCGCACTTGTGTTAGTGTTGAAAAACCACTTTTCGCACTTGTGTTAGTGTTGAAAAACACTTTTCGCACTTGTGTTAGTTTTGAAAAACCACTTTTCGCACTTGTGTTGGTGCAGGAAACCACTTTTGCACTTGTATTAGTGTGGAAAAATCACTTTTTGCACTTGTGATAGTGTTGAAAAACCACTTTTCACACTTGTGTTAGTGTTGAAAAACCACTTTTCGCACTTGTGTTGGTGCAGGAAACCACTTTTGCACTTGTATTAGTGTGGAAAAAACACTTTTTGCACTTGTTATAGTGTTGAAAAACCACTTTTCGCACTTGTGTTGGTGCAGGAAACCACTTTTGCACTTGTATTAGTGTGGAAAAAACACTTTTTACACTTGTGATAGTGTTGAAAAACCACCTTTCGCACTTCTGTTAGTTTTGAAAAACCACTTTTCGCACTTGTGTTGGTGCAGGAAACCACTTTTGCACTTGTATTAGAGTGGAAAAAGCACTTTTTGAACTTGTGATAGTGTTGAAAAACCACTTTTCGCACTTGTGTTAGTGTTGAAAAACCACTTTTCGCACTTGTGTTGGTGCAGGAAACCACTTTTGCACTTGTATTAGTGTGGAAAAAACACTTTTTACAATTGTGATAGTGTTGAAAAACCACCTTTCGCACTTGTGTTAGTGTTGAAAAACCACTTTTCGCACTTGTGTTGGTGCAGGAAACCACTTTTGCACTTGTATTAGAGTGGAAAAAGCACTTTTTGAACTTGTGATAGTGTTGAAAAACCACTTTTCGCACTTGTGTTAGTGTTGAAAAACCACTTTTCCCACTTGTGTTGGTGCAGGAAACCACTTTTGCACTTGTATTAGTGTGGAAAAACACTTTTTGCACTTGTGTTGGTGCAGGAAACCACTTTTGAACTTGTATTAGTGTGGAAAAACCACTTTTCGCACTTGTGTTAGTGTTGAAAAACCACTTTTCGCACTTGTGTTGGTGCAGGAAACCACTTTTGCACTTGTATTAGTGTGGAAAAAACACTTTTTGCACTTGTGATAGTGTTGAAAAACCACTTTTCGCACTTGTGTTAGTGTTGAAAAACCACTTTTCGCACTTGTGTTGGTGCAGGAAACCACTTTTGCACTTGTATTAGTGTGGAAAAAACACTTTTTGCACTTGTGATCGTGTTGAAAAACCACTTTTCGCACTTGTGTTAGTGTTGAAAAACCACTTTTCGCACTTGTGTTGGTGCAGGAAACCACTTTTGCACTTGTATTAGTGTGGAAAAACCACTTTTCGCACTTGTGTTAGTGTTGAAAAACCACTTTTCGCACTTGTGTTAGTGTTGAAAAACCACTTTTCGCACTTGTGTTGGTGCAGGAAACCACTTTTGCACTTGTATTAGTGTGGAAAAACACTTTTCGCACTTGTGTTAGTGTTGAAAAACCACTTTTCGCACTTGTGTTAGTGTTGAAAAACCACTTTTCGCACTTGTGTTGGTGCAGGAAACCACTTTTGCACTTGTATTAGTGTGGAAAAACCACTTTTCGCACTTGTGTTAGTGTTGAAAAACCACTTTTCGCACTTGTGTTAGTGTTGAAAAACACTTTTCGCACTTATGTTGGTGCAGGAAACCACTTTTGCACTTGTATTAGTGTGGAAAAAACACTTTTTGCACTTGTGATAGTGTTGAAAAACCACTTTTCACACTTGTGTTAGTGTTGAAAAACCACTTTTCGCACTTGTGTTAGTGTTGAAAAACCACTTTTCGCACTTGTGTTGGTGCAGGAAACCACTTTTGCACTTGTATTAGTGTGGAAAAAACACTTTTCACACTTGTGTTAGTGTTGAAAAACCACTTTTCGCACTTGTGTTAGTGTTGAAAAACCACTTTTTGCACTGGTGTTGGTGCAGGAAACCACTTTTGCACTTGTATTAGTGTGGAAAAAACACTTTTTGCACTTGTGATAGTGTTGAAAAGCCACTTTTCGCACTTGTGTTAGTGTTGAAAAACCACTTTTCGCACTTGTGTTGGTGCAGGAAACCACTTTTGCACTTGTATTAGTGTGGAAAAAACACTTTTTGCACTTGTGATAGTGTTGAAAAACCACTTTTCGCACTTGTGTTAGTGTTGAAAAACCACTTTTCGCACTTGTGTTGGTGCAGGAAACCACTTTTGCACTTGTATTAGTGTGGAAAAAACACTTTTTGCACTTGTTATAGTGTTGAAAAACCACTTTTCGCACTTGTGTTGGTGCAGGAAACCACTTTTGCACTTGTATTAGTGTGGAAAAAACACTTTTTACACTTGTGATAGTGTTGAAAAACCACCTTTCGCACTTGTGTTAGTGTTGAAAAACCACTTTTCGCACTTGTGTTGGTGCAGGAAACCACTTTTGCACTTGTATTAGAGTGGAAAAAGCACTTTTTGAACTTGTGATAGTGTTGAAAAACCACTTTTCGCACTTGTGTTAGTGTTGAAAAACCACTTTTCGCACTTGTGTTGGAGCAGGAAACCACTTTTGCACTTGTATTAGTGTGGAAAAAACACTTTTTGCACTTGTGATAGTGTTGAAAAACCACTTTTCGCACTTGTGTTAGTGTTGAAAAACCACTTTTCACACTTGTGATGGTGCAGGAAACCACTTTTGCAGTTGTATTAGTGTGGAAAAAACACTTTTCGCACTTGTGTTAGTGTTGAAAAACCACTTTTCGCACTTGTGTTAGTGTTGAAAACCACATTTCGCCCTTGTGTTGGTGCAGGAAACCACTTTTGCACTTGTATTAGTGTGGAAAAAACACTTTTTGCACTTGTGTTAGTGTTGAAAAACCACTTTTCGCACTTGTGTTGGTGCAGGAAACCACTTTTGCACTTGTATTAGTGTGGAAAAACCACATTTCGCACATGTGTTAGTGTTGAAAAACCACTTTTCGCACTTGTGTTAGTGTTGAAAAACCACTTTTCGCACTTGTGTTGGTGCAGGAAACCACTTTTGCACTTGTATTAGTGTGGAAAAAACACTTTTTGCACTTGAGATAGTGTTGAAAAACCACTTTTTGCACTTGTGTTAGTGTTGAAAAACAACTTTTCGCACTTGTGTTAGTTTTGAAAAACCACTTTTCGCACTTGTGTTGGGGCAGGAAACCACTTTTGCACGTGTATTAGTGTGGAAAAAACACTTTTTACACTTGTGATAGTGTTGAAAAACCACCTTTCGCACTTGTGTTAGTGTTGAAAAACCACTTTTCGCACTTGTGTTGGTGCAGGAAACCACTTTTGCACTTGTATTAGAGTGGAAAAAGCACTTTTTGAACTTGTGATAGTGTTGAAAAACCACTTTTCGCACTTGTGTTAGTGTTGAAAAACCACTTTTCGCACTTGTGTTGGTGCAGGAAACCACTTTTGCACTTGTATTAGTGTGGAAAAAACACTTTTTGCACTTGTGATAGTGTTGAAAAACCACTTTTCGCACTTGTGTTAGTGTTGAAAAACCACTTTTTGCACTTGTGATGGTGCAGGAAACCACTTTTGCAGTTGTATTAGTGTGGAAAAAACACTTTTCGCACTTGTGTTAGTGTTGAAAAACCACTTTTCGCACTTGTGTTAGTGTTGAAAACCACATTTCGCACTTGTGTTGGTGCAGGAAACCACTTTTGCACTTGTATTAGTGTGGAAAAAACACTTTTTGCACTTGAGATAGTGTTGAAAAACCACTTTTCGCACTTGAGTTAGTGTTGAAAAACAACTTTTTGCACTTGTGTTAGTTTTGAAAAACCACTTTTCGCACTTGTGTTGGTGCAGGAAACCACTTTTGCACGTGTATTAGTGTGGAAAAACCACTTTTCGCACTTGTGTTGGTGCAGGAAACCACTTTTGCACTTGTGTTAGTGTGGAAAAAACACTTTTTGCACTTGTTATAGTGTTGAAAAACCACTTTTCGCACTTGTGTTGGTGCAGAAAACCACTTTTGCACTTGTATTAGTGTGGAAAAAAATACTTTTTACACTTGTGATAGTGTTGAAAAACCACCTTTCGCACTTGTGTTAGTGTTGAAAAACCACTTTTCGCACTTGTGTTGGTGCAGGAAACCACTTTTGCACTTGTATTAGTGTGGAAAAAACACTTTTTGAACTTGTGATACTGTTGAAAAACCACTTTTCGCACTTGTGTTAGTGTTGAAAAACCACTTTTCGCACTTGTGTTAGTGTTGAAAAACCACTTTTCGCACTTGTGTTGGTGCAGGAAACCACTTTTGCACTTGTATTAGTGTGGAAAAAACACTTTTTGCACTTGTGATAGTGTTGAAAAACCACTTTTCGCACTTGTGTTAGTGTTGAAAAACCACTTTTCGCACTTGTGATGGTGCAGGAAACCACTTTTGCACTTGTATTAGTGTGGAAAAAACACTTTTCGCACTTGTGTTAGTGTTGAAAAACCACTTTTCGCACTTGTGTTAGTGTTGAAAACCACATTTCGCACTTGTGTTGGTGCAGGAAACCACTTTTGCACTTGTATTAGTGTGGCAAAAACACTTTTTGCACTTGTGGTAGTGTTGAAAAACCACTTTTCGCACTTGTGTTAGTGTTGAAAAACCACTTTTCGCACTTGTGTTAGTGTTGAAAAACCACTTTTTGCACTTGTGTTGGTGCAGGAAACCACTTTTGCACTTGTATTAGTGTGGAAAAAACACTTTTTGCACTTGTGATAGTGTTGAAAAACCACTTTTCGCACTTGTGTTAGTGTTGAAAAACCACTTTTCGCACTTGTATTAGTGTTGAAAAACCACTTTTTGCACTTGTGTTGGTGCAGGAAACCACTTTTGCACTTGAATTTGTGTGGAAAAAAACACTTTTCGCACTTGTGTTAGTGTTGAAAAACCACTTTTCGCACTTGTGTTAGTGTTGAAAAACCACTTTTCGCACTTGTGTTAGTGTTGAAAAACCACTTTTCGCACTTGTGTTGGTGCAGGAAACCACTTTTGCACTTGTATTAGTGTGGAAAAAACACTTTTTGCACTTGTGAAATTGTTGAAAAACCACTTTTCGCACTTGTGTTAGTGTTGAAAAACCACTTTTCGCACTTGTGTTGGTGCAGGAAACCACTTTTGCACTTGTATTAGTGTGGAAAAAACACTTTTTGCACTTGTGATAGTGTTGAAAAACCACTTTTCGCACTTGTGTTAGTGTTGAAAAACCACTTTTCGCACTTGTGTTGGTGCAGGAAACCACTTTTGCACTTGTATTAGTGTGGAAAAACCACTTTTCGCACTTGTGTTAGCTTTGAAAAACCACTTTTCGCACTTGTGTTAGTGTTGAAAAACCACTTTTCGCACTTGTGTTGGTGCAGGAAACCACTTTTGCACTTGTATTAGTGTGGCAAAAACACTTTTTGCACTTGTGATAGTGTTGAAAAACCACTTTTCGCACTTGTGTTAGTGTTGAAAAACCACTTTTCGCACTAGTGTTATTGTTGAAAAACCACTTTTCGCACTTGTGTTGGTGCAGGAAACCACTTTTGCACTTGTATTAGTGTGGAAAAAACACTTTTTGCACTTGTGATAGTGTTGAAAAACCAGTTTTCGCACTTGTGTTAGTGTTGAAAAACCACTTTTCCCACTTGTGTTGGTGCAGGAAACCACTTTTGCACTTGTATTAGTGTGCAAAAAACACTTTTTGCACTTGTGTTGGTGCAGGAAACCACTTTTGAACTTGTATTAGTGTGGAAAAACCACTTTTCGCACTTGTGTTAGTGTTGAAAAAACCACTTTTCGCACTTGTGTTGGTGCAGGAAACCACTTTTGCACTTGTATTAGTGTGGAAAAAAACACTTTTTGCACTTGTGATAGTGTTGAAAAACCACTTTTCGCACTTGTGTTAGTGTTGAAAAACCACTTTTCGCACTTGTGTTGGTGCAGGAAACCACTTTTGCACTTGTATTAGTGTGGAAAAAACACTTTTTGCACTTGTGATAGTGTTGAAAAACCACTTTTCGCACTTGTGTTCGTGTTGAAAAACCACTTTTCGCACTTGTGTTGGTGCAGGAAACCACTTTTGCACTTGTATTAGTGTGGAAAAAACACTTTTTGCACTTGTGATAGTGTTGAAAAACCACTTTTCGCACTTGTGTTAGTGTTGAAAAACCACTTTTCGCACTTGTGTTGGTGCAGGAAACCACTTTTGCACTTGTATTAGTGTGGAAAAAACACTTTTCGCACTTGTGTTAGTGTTGAAAAACCACTTTTCGCACTTGTGTTAGTGTTGAAAAACACTTTTCGCACTTGTGTTAGTTTTTGAAAAACCACTTTTCGCACTTGTGTTGGTGCAGGAAACCACTTTTGCACTTGTATTAGTGTGGAAAAAACACTTTTTGCACTTGTGATAGTGTTGAAAAACCACTTTTCACACTTGTGTTAGTGTTGAAAAACCACTTTTCGCACTTGTGTTAGTGTTGAAAAACCACTTTTCGCACGTGTGTTGGTGCAGGAAACCACTTTTGCACTTGTATTAGTGTGGCAAAAACACTTTTTGCACTTGTGATAGTGTTGAAAAACCACTTTTCGCACTTGTGTTAGTGTTGAAAAACCACTTTTCGCACTTGTGTTAGTGTTGAAAAACCACTTTTCGCACTTGTGTTGGTGCAGGAAACCACTTTTGCACTTGTATTAGTGTGGAAAAAACACTTTTTGCACTTGTGATAGTGTTGAAAAACCACTTTTCGCACTTGTGTTAGTGTTGAAAAACCACTTTTCGCACTTGTGTTGGTGCAGGAAACCACTTTTGCACTTGTGTTAGTGTGGAAAAAACACTTTTTGCACTTGTTATAGTGTTGAAAAACCACTTTTCGCACTTGTGTTGGTGCAGGAAACCACTTTTGCACTTGTATTAGTGTGGAAAAAACACTTTTTACACTTGTGATAGTGTTGAAAAACCACCTTTCGCACTTGTGTTAGTGTTGAAAAACCACTTTTCGCACTTGTGTTGGTGCAGGAAACCACTTTTGCACTTGTATTAGTGTGGAAAAAACACTTTTTGAACTTGTGATACTGTTGAAAAACCACTTTTCGCACTTCTGTTAGTGTTGAAAAACCATTTTTCGCACTTGTGTTAGTGTTGAAAAACCACTTTTCGCACTTGTGTTGGTGCAGGAAACCACTTTTGCACTTGTATTAGTGTGGAAAAAACACTTTTTGCACTTGTGATAGTGTTGAAAAACCACTTTTCGCACTTGTGTTAGTGTTGAAAAACCACTTTTCGCACTTGTGATGGTGCAGGAAACCACTTTTGCACTTGTATTAGTGTGGAAAAAACACTTTTCGCACTTGTGTTAGTGTTGAAAAACCACTTTTCGCACTTGTGTTAGTGTTGAAAACCACATTTCGCACTTGTGTTGGTGCAGGAAACCACTTTTGCACTTGTATTAGTGTGGCAAAAACACTTTTTGCACTTGTGGTAGTGTTGAAAAACCACTTTTCGCACTTGTGTTAGTGTTGAAAAACCACTTTTCGCACTTGTGTTAGTGTTGAAAAACCACTTTTCGCACTTGTGTTGGTGCAGGAAACCACTTTTGCACTTGTATTAGTGTGGAAAAAACACTTTTTGCACTTGTGATAGTGTTGAAAAACCACTTTTCGCACTTGTGTTAGTGTTGAAAAACCACTTTTCGCACTTGTATTAGTGTTGAAAAACCACTTTTTGCACTTGTGTTGGTGCAGGAAACCACTTTTGCACTTGAATTTGTGTGGAAAAAACACTTTTCGCACTTGTGTTAGTGTTGAAAAACCACTTTTCGCACTTGTGTTAGTGTTGAAAAACCACTTTTTGCACTTGTGTTAGTGTTGAAAAACCACTTTTCGCACTTGTGTTGGTGCAGGAAACCACTTTTGCACTTGTATTAGTGTGGAAAAAACACTTTTTGCACTTGTGATAGTGTTGAAAAACCACTTTTCGCACTTGTGTTAGTGTTGAAAAACCACTTTTCGCACTTGTGTTGGTGCAGGAAACCACTTTTGCACTTGTATTAGTGTGGCAAAAACACTTTTTGCACTTGTGATAGTGTTGAAAAACCACTTTTCGCACTTGTGTTAGTGTTGAAAAACCACTTTTCGCACTTGTGTTGGTGCAGGAAACCACTTTTGCACTTGTATTAGTGTGGAAAAACCACTTTTCGCACTTGTGTTAGTTTTGAAAAACCACTTTTCGCACTTGTGTTAGTGTTGAAAAACCACTTTTCGCACTTGTGTTGGTGCAGGAAACCACTTTTGCACTTGTATTAGTGTGGCAAAAACACTTTTTGCACTTGTGATAGTGTTGAAAAACCACTTTTCGCACTTGTGTTAGTGTTGAAAAACCACTTTTCGCACTAGTGTTATTGTTGAAAAACCACTTTTCGCACTTGTGTTGGTGCAGGAAACCACTTTTGCACTTGTATTAGTGTGGAAAAAACACTTTTTGCACTTGTGATAGTGTTGAAAAACCACTTTTCGCACTTGTGTTAGTGTTGAAAAACCACTTTTCCCACTTGTGTTGGTGCAGGAAACCACTTTTGCACTTGTATTAGTGTGCAAAAAACACTTTTTGCACTTGTGTTGGTGCAGGAAACCACTTTTGAACTTGTATTAGTGTGGAAAAACCACTTTTCGCACTTGTGTTAGTGTTGAAAAACCACTTTTCGCACTTGTGTTGGTGCAGGAAACCACTTTTGCACTTGTATTAGTGTGGAAAAAACACTTTTTGCACTTGTGATAGTGTTGAAAAACCACTTTTCGCACTTGTGTTAGTGTTGAAAAACCACTTTTCGCACTTGTATTGGTGCAGGAAACCACTTTTGCACTTGTATTAGTGTGGAAAAAACACTTTTTGCACTTGTGATAGTGTTGAAAAACCACTTTTCGCACTTGTGTTAGTGTTGAAAAACCACTTTTCGCACTTGTGTTGGTGCAGGAAACCACTTTTGCACTTGTATTAGTGTGGAAAAAACACTTTTTGCACTTGTGATAGTGTTGAAAAACCACTTTTCGCACTTGTGTTAGTGTTGAAAAACCACTTTTCGCACTTGTGTTAGTTTTGAAAAACCACTTTTCGCACTTGTGTTGGTGCAGGAAACCACTTTTGCACTTGTATTAGTGTGGAAAAAACACTTTTTGCACTTGTGATAGTGTTGAAAAAACCACTTTTCACACTTGTGTTAGTGTTGAAAAACCACTTTTCGCACTTGTGTTAGTGTTGAAAAACCACTTTTCGCACTTGTGTTGGTGCAGGAAACCACTTTTGCATTTGTATTAGTGTGGAAAAAACACTTTTCACACTTGTGTTAGTGTTGAAAAACCACTTTTCGCACTTGTGTTAGTGTTGAAAAACCACTTTTTGCACTTGTGTTGGTGCAGGAAACCATTTTTGCACTTGTATTAGTGTGGAAAAAACACTTTTTGCACTTGTGATAGTGTTGAAAAGCCACTTTTCGCACTTGTGTTAGTGTTGAAAAACCACTTTCGCACTTGTGTTGGTGCAGGAAACCACTTTTGCACTTGTAATAGTGTGGAAAAAACACTTTTTGCACTTGTGATAGTGTTGAAAAACCACTTTTCGCACTAGTGTTAGTGTTGAAAAACCACTTTTCGCACTTGTGTTGGTGCAGGAAACCACTTTTGCACTTGTATTAGTGTGGAAAAAACACTTTTTGCACTTGTTATAGTGTTGAAAAACCACTTTTCGCACTTGTGTTGGTGCAGGAAACCACTTTTGCACTTGTATTAGTGTGGAAAAAACACTTTTTACACTTGTGATAGTGTTGAAAAACCACCTTTCGCACTTCTGTTAGTGTTGAAAAACCACTTTTCGCACTTGTGTTGGTGCAGGAAACCACTTTTGCACTTGTATTAGAGTGGAAAAAGCACTTTTTGAACTTGTGATAGTGTTGAAAAACCACTTTTCGCACTTGTGTTAGTGTTGAAAAACCACTTTTCGCACTTGTGTTGGTGCAGGAAACCACTTTTGCACTTGTATTAGTGTGGAAAAAACACTTTTTGCACTTGTGATAGTGTTGAAAAACCACTTTTCGCACTTGTGTTAGTGTTGAAAAACCACTTTTCGCACTTGTGATGGTGCAGGAAACCACTTTTGCAGTTGTATTAGTGTGGAAAAAACACTTTTCGCACTTGTGTTAGTGTTGAAAAACCACTTTTCGCACTTGTGTTAGTGTTGAAAACCACATTTCGCACTTGTGTTGGTGCAGGAAACCACTTTTGCACTTGTATTAGTGTGGAAAAAAACACTTTTTGCACTTGTGTTAGTGTTGAAAAACCACTTTTCGCACTTGTGTTGGTGCAGGAAACCACTTTTGCACTTGTATTAGTGTGGAAAAAACCACTTTTCGCACATGTGTTAGTGTTGAAAAACCACTTTTCGCACTTGTGTTAGTGTTGAAAAACCACTTTTCGCACTTGTGTTGGTGCAGGAAACCACTTTTGCACTTGTATTAGTGTGGAAAAAACACTTTTTGCACTTGAGATAGTGTTGAAAAACCACTTTTTGCACTTGTGTTAGTGTTGAAAAACAACTTTTCGCACTTGTGTTAGTTTTGAAAAACCACTTTTCGCACTTGTGTTGGTGCAGGAAACCACTTTTGCACGTGTATTAGTGTGGAAAAACCACTTTTCGCACTTGTGTTAGTGTTGAAAAACCACTTTTCGCACTTGTGTTAGTGTTGAAAAACCACTTTTCGCACGTGTGTTGGTGCAGGAAACCACTTTTGCACTTGTAATAGTGTGGCAAAAACACTTTTTGCACTTGTGATAGTGTTGAAAAACCACTTTTTGCACTTGTGATAGTGTTGAAAAACCACTTTTCGCACTTGTGTTAGTGTTGAAAAACCACTTTTCGCACTTGTGTTAGTGTTGAAAAACCACTTTTCGCACTTGTGTTGGTGCAGGAAACCACTTTTGCACTTGTGTTAGTGTGGAAAAAACACTTTTTGCACTAGTTATAGTGTTGAAAAACCACTTTTCGCACTTGTGTTGGTGCAGGAAACCACTTTGCACTTGTATTGGTGTGGAAAAAAACACTTTTTACACTTGTGTTAGTGTTAAAAAACCACTTTTCGCACTTGTGTTGGTGCAGGAAACCACTTTTGCACTTGTATTAGAGTGGAAAAAACACTTTTTGAACTTGTGATACTGTTGAAAAACCACTTTTCGCACTTGTGTTAGTGTTGAAAAACCACTTTTCACACTTGTGTTAGTGTTGAAAAACCACTTTTCGCACTTGTGTTGGTGCAGGAAACCACTTTTGCACTTGTATTAGTGTGGAAAAAACACTTTTTGCACTTGTGATAGTGTTGAAAAACCACTTTTCGCACTTGTGTTAGTGTTGAAAAACCACTTTTCGCACTTGTGATGGTGCAGGAAACCACTTTTGCACTTGTATTAGTGTGGAAAAAACACTTTTCGCACTTGTGTTAGTGTTGAAAAACCACTTTTTGCACTTGTGTTAGTGTTGAAAACCACATTTCGCACTTGTGTTGGTGCAGGAAACCAGTTTTGCACTTGTATTAGTGTGGAAAAAACACTTCTTGCACTTGTAATAGTGTTGAAAAACCACTTTTCGCACTTGTGTTAGTGTTGAAAAACCACTTTTCGCACTTGTGTTGGTGCAGGAAACCACTTTTGCACTTGTATTAGTGTGGAAAAAACACTTTTTGCACTTGTGATAGTGTTGAAAAACCACTTTTCGCACTTGTGTTAGTGTTGAAAAACCACTTTTCGCACTTGTGTTGGTGCAGGAAACCACTTTTGCACTTGTATTAGTGTGGAAAAAACACTTTTTGCACTTGTGATAGTGTTGAAAAACCACTTTTCGCACTTGTGTTAGTGTTGAAAAACCACTTTTCGCACTTGTGTTGGTGCAGGAAACCACTTTTGCACTTGTATTAGTGTGGAAAAAACACTTTTCGCACTTGTGTTAGTGTTGAAAAACCACTTTTCGCACTTGTGTTAGTTTTGAAAAACACTTTTCGCACTTGTGTTAGTTTTGAAAAACCACTTTTCGCACTTGTGTTGGTGCAGGAAACCACTTTTGCACTTGTATTAGTGTGGAAAAAACACTTTTTGCACTTGTGATAGTGTTGAAAAACCACTTTTCACACTTGTGTTAGTGTTGAAAAACCACTTTTCGCACTTGTGTTAGTGTTGAAAAACCACTTTTCGCACTTGTGTTGGTGCAGGAAACCACTTTTGCACTTGTATTAGTGTGGAAAAAACACTTTTCACACTTGTGTTAGTGTTGAAAAACCACTTTTCGCACTTGTGTTAGTGTTGAAAAACCACTTTTTGCACTTGTGTTGGTGCAGGAAACCATTTTTGCACTTGTATTAGTGTGGAAAAAACACTTTTTGCACTTGTGATAGTGTTGAAAAGCCACTTTTCGCACTTGTGTTAGTGTTGAAAAACCACTTTTCGCACTTGTGTTGGTGCAGGAAACCACTTTTGCACTTGTAATAGTGTGGAAAAAACACTTTTTGCACTTGTGATAGTGTTGAAAAACCACTTTTCGCACTTGTGTTAGTGTTGAAAAACCACTTTTCGCACTTGTGTTAGTGTTGAAAAACCACTTTTCGCACTTGTGTTGGTGCAGGAAACCACTTTTGCACTTGTATTAGTGTGGAAAAAACACTTTTTGCACTTGTGATAGTGTTGAAAAACCACTTTTCGCACTTGTGTTAGTGTTGAAAAACCACTTTTCGCACTTGTGATGGTGCAGGAAACCACTTTTGCACTTGTATTAGTGTGGGAAAAACACTTTTCACACTTGTGTTAGTGTTGAAAAACCACTTTTCGCACTTGTGTTAGTGTTGAAAACCACATTTCGCACTTGTGTTGGTGCAGGAAACCACTTTTGCACTTGTATTAGTGTGGCAAAAACACTTTTTGCACGCCTTGTGGTAGTGTTGAAAAACCACTTTTCGCACTTGTGTTAGTGTTGAAAAACCACTTTTCGCACTTGTGTTAGTGTTGAAAAACCACTTTTCGCACTTGTGTTGGTGCAGGAAACCACTTTTGCACTTGTATTAGTGTGGAAAAAACACTTTTTGCACTTGTGATAGTGTTGAAAAACCACTTTTCGCACTTGTGTTAGTGTTGAAAAACCACTTTTCGCACTTGTATTAGTGTTGAAAAACCACTTTTCGCACTTGTGTTGGTGCAGTAAACCACTTTTGCACTTGAATTTGTGTGGAAAAAACACTTTTCGCACTTATGTTAGTGTTGAAAAACCACTTTTCGCACTTGTGTTAGTGTTGAAAAACCACTTTTCGCACTTGTGTTAGTGTTGAAAAACCACTTTTCGCACTTGTGTTGGTGCAGGAAACCACTTTTGCACTTGTATTAGTGTGGAAAAAACACTTTTTGCACTTGTGATAGTGTTGAAAAACCACTTTTCGCACTTGTGTTAGTGTTGAAAAACCACTTTTCGCACTTGTGTTGGTGCAGGAAACCACTTTTGCACTTGTATTAGTGTGGAAAAAACACTTTTTGCACTTGTGATAGTGTTGAAAAACCACTTTTCGCACTTGTGTTAGTGTTGAAAAACCACTTTTCGCACTTGTGTTGGTGCAGGAAACCACTTTTGCACTTGTATTAGTGTGGAAAAAACACTTTTCGCACTTGTGTTAGTGTTGAAAAACCACTTTTTGCACTTGTGTTAGTGTTGAAAAACACTTTTCGCACTTGTGTTAGTTTTGAAAAACCACTTTTCGCACTTGTGTTGGTGCAGGAAACCACTTTTGCACTTGTATTAGTGTGGAAAAATCACTTTTTGCACTTGTGATAGTGTTGAAAAACCACTTTTCACACTTGTGTTAGTGTTGAAAAACCACTTTTCGCACTTGTGTTGGTGCAGGAAACCACTTTTGCACTTGTATTAGTGTGGAAAAAAACACTTTTTGCATTTCTTATAGTGTTGAAAAACCACTTTTCGCACTTGTGTTGGTGCAGGAAACCACTTTTGCACTTGTATTAGTGTGGAAAAAACACTTTTTACACTTGTGATAGTGTTGAAAAACCACCTTTCGCACTTCTGTTAGTGTTGAAAAACCACTTTTCGCACTTGTGTTGGTGCAGGAAACCACTTTTGCACTTGTATTAGAGTGGAAAAAGCACTTTTTGAACTTGTGATAGTGTTGAAAAACCACTTTTCGCACTTGTGTTAGTGTTGAAAAACCACTTTTCGCACTTGTGTTGGTGCAGGAAACCACTTTTGCACTTGTATTAGTGTGGAAAAAACACTTTTTACACTTGTGATAGTGTTGAAAAACCACCTTTCGCACTTGTGTTAGTGTTGAAAAACCACTTTTCGCACTTGTGTTGGTGCAGGAAACCACTTTTGCACTTGTATTAGTGTGGAAAAAACACTTTTTGCACTTGTGATAGTGTTGAAAAACCACTTTTCGCACTTGTGTTAGTGTTGAAAAACCACTTTTCGCACTTGTGATGGTGCAGGAAACCACTTTTGCACTTGTATTAGTGTGGGAAAAACACTTTTCACACTTGTGTTAGTGTTGAAAAACCACTTTTCGCACTTGTGTTAGTGTTGAAAACCACATTTCGCACTTGTGTTGGTGCAGGAAACCACTTTTGCACTTGTATTAGTGTGGCAAAAACACTTTTTGCACTTGTGGTAGTGTTGAAAAACCACTTTTCGCACTTGTGTTAGTGTTGAAAAACCACTTTTCGCACTTGTGTTAGTGTTGAAAAACCACTTTTCGCACTTGTGTTGGTGCAGGAAACCACTTTTGCACTTGTATTAGTGTGGAAAAAAACACTTTTTGCACTTGTGATAGTGTTGAAAAACCACTTTTCGCACTTGTGTTAGTGTTGAAAAACCACTTTTCGCACTTGTATTAGTGTTGAAAAACCACTTTTCGCACTTGTGTTGGTGCAGTAAACCACTTTTGCACTTGAATTTGTGTGGAAAAAACACTTTTCGCACTTATGTTAGTGTTGAAAAACCACTTTTCGCACTTGTGTTAGTGTTGAAAAACCACTTTTCGCACTTGTGTTAGTGTTGAAAAACCACTTTTCGCACTTGTGTTGGTGCAGGAAACCACTTTTGCACTTGTATTAGTGTGGAAAAAACACTTTTTGCACTTGTGATAGTGTTGAAAAACCACTTTTCGCACTTGTGTTAGTGTTGAAAAACCACTTTTCGCACTTGTGTTGGTGCAGGAAACCACTTTTGCACTTGTATTAGTGTGGAAAAAACACTTTTTGCACTTGTGATAGTGTTGAAAAACCACTTTTCGCACTTGTGTTAGTGTTGAAAAACCACTTTTCGCACTTGTGTTGGTGCAGGAAACCACTTTTGCACTTGTATTAGTGTGGAAAAAACACTTTTCGCACTTGTGTTAGTGTTGAAAAACCACTTTTTGCACTTGTGTTAGTGTTGAAAAACACTTTTCGCACTTGTGTTAGTTTTGAAAAACCACTTTTCGCACGTGTTGGTGCAGGAAACCACTTTTGCACTTGTATTAGTGTGGAAAAATCACTTTTTGCACTTGTGATAGTGTTGAAAAACCACTTTTCACACTTGTGTTAGTGTTGAAAAACCACTTTTCGCACTTGTGTTGGTGCAGGAAACCACTTTTGCACTTGTATTAGTGTGGAAAAAACACTTTTTGCATTTCTTATAGTGTTGAAAAACCACTTTTCGCACTTGTGTTGGTGCAGGAAACCACTTTTGCACTTGTATTAGTGTGGAAAAAACACTTTTTACACTTGTGATAGTGTTGAAAAACCACCTTTCGCACTTCTGTTAGTGTTGAAAAACCACTTTTCGCACGTGTGTTGGTGCAGGAAACCACTTTTGCACTTGTATTAGAGTGGAAAAAGCACTTTTTGAACTTGTGATAGTGTTGAAAAACCACTTTTCGCACTTGTGTTAGTGTTGAAAAACCACTTTTCGCACTTGTGTTGGTGCAGGAAACCACTTTTGCACTTGTATTAGTGTGGAAAAAACACTTTTTACACTTGTGATAGTGTTGAAAAACCACCTTTCGCACTTGTGTTAGTGTTGAAAAACCACTTTTCGCACTTGTGTTGGTGCAGGAAACCACTTTTGCACTTGTATTAGAGTGGAAAAAGCACTTTTTGAACTTGTGATAGTGTTGAAAAACCACTTTTCGCACTTGTGTTAGTGTTGAAAAACCACTTTTCGCACTTGTGTTGGAGCAGGAAACCACTTTTGCACTTGTATTAGTGTGGAAAAAACACTTTTTGCACTTGTGATAGTGTTGAAAAACCACTTTTCGCACATGTGTTAGTGTTGAAAAACCACTTTTCACACTTGTGATGGTGCAGGAAACCACTTTTGCAGTTGTATTAGTGTGGAAAAAACACTTTTCGCACTTGTGTTAGTGTTGAAAACCACTTTTCGCACTTGTGTTAGTGTTGAAAACCACATTTCGCCCTTGTGTTGGTGCAGGAAACCACTTTTGCACTTGTATTAGTGTGGAAAAAACACTTTTTGCACTTGTGTTAGTGTTGAAAAACCACTTTTCGCACTTGTGTTGGTGCAGGAAACCACTTTTGCACTTGTATTAGTGTGGAAAAACCACTTTTCGCACATGTGTTAGTGTTGAAAAACCACTTTTCGCACTTGTGTTAGTGTTGAAAAACCACTTTTCGCACTTGTGTTGGTGCAGGAAACCACTTTTGCACTTGTATTAGTGTGGAAAAAACACTTTTTGCACTTGAGATAGTGTTGAAAAACCACTTTTTGCACTTGTGTTAGTGTTGAAAAACAACTTTTCGCACTTGTGTTAGTTTTGAAAAACCACTTTTCGCACTTGTGTTGGGGCAGGAAACCACTTTTGCACGTGTATTAGTGTGGAAAAAACACTTTTTACACTTGTGATAGTGTTGAAAAACCACCTTTCGCACTTGTGTTAGTGTTGAAAAACCACTTTTCGCACTTGTGTTGGTGCAGGAAACCACTTTTGCACTTGTATTAGAGTGGAAAAAGCACTTTTTGAACTTGTGATAGTGTTGAAAAACCACTTTTCGCACTTGTGTTAGTGTTGAAAAACCACTTTTCGCACTTGTGTTGGTGCAGGAAACCACTTTTGCACTTGTATTAGTGTGGAAAAAACACTTTTTGCACTTGTGATAGTGTTGAAAAACCACTTTTCGCACTTGTGTTAGTGTTGAAAAACCACTTTTCGCACTTGTGATGGTGCAGGAAACCACTTTTGCAGTTGTATTAGTGTGGAAAAAACACTTTTCGCACTTGTGTTAGTGTTGAAAAACCACTTTTCGCACTTGTGTTAGTGTTGAAAACCACATTTCGCACTTGTGTTGGTGCAGGAAACCACTTTTGCACTTGTATTAGTGTGGAAAAAACACTTTTTGCACTTGAGATAGTGTTGAAAAACCACTTTTTGCACTTGAGTTAGTGTTGAAAAACAACTTTTTGCACTTGTGTTAGTTTTGAAAAACCACTTTTCGCACTTGTGTTGGTGCAGGAAACCACTTTTGCACGTGTATTAGTGTGGAAAAACCACTTTTCGCACTTGTGTTAGTGTTGAAAAACCACTTTTCGCACTTGTGTTAGTGTTGAAAAACCACTTTTCGCACGTGTGTTGGTGCAGGAAACCACTTTTGCACTTGTATTAGTGTGGCAAAAACACTTTTTGCACTTGTGATAGTGTTGAAAAACCACTTTTCGCACTTGTGTTAGTGTTGAAAAACCACTTTTCGCACTTGTGTTAGTGTTGAAAAACCACTTTTCGCACTTGTGTTGGTGCAGGAAACCACTTTTGCACTTGTATTAGTGTGGAAAAAACACTTTTTGCACTTGTGATAGTGTTGAAAAACCACTTTTCGCACTTGTGTTAGTGTTGAAAAACCACTTTTCGCACTTGTGTTGGTGCAGGACCCCCACTTTTGCACTTGTGTTAGTGTGGAAAAAACACTTTTTGCACTTGTTATAGTGTTGAAAAACCACTTTTCGCACTTGTGTTGGTGCAGGAAACCACTTTTGCACTTGTATTAGTGTGGAAAAAACACTTTTTACACTTGTGATAGTGTTGAAAAACCACCTTTCGCACTTGTGTTAGTGTTGAAAAACCACTTTTCGCACTTGTGTTGGTGCAGGAAACCACTTTTGCACTTGTATTAGTGTGGAAAAAACACTTTTTGAACTTGTGATACTGTTGAAAAACCACTTTTCGCACTTGTGTTAGTGTTGAAAAACCACTTTTCGCACTTGTGTTAGTGTTGAAAAACCACTTTTCGCACTTGTGTTGGTGCAGGAAACCACTTTTGCACTTGTATTAGTGTGGAAAAAACACTTTTTGCACTTGTGATAGTGTTGAAAAACCACTTTTCGCACTTGTGTTAGTGTTGAAAAACCACTTTTCGCACTTGTGATGGTGCAGGAAACCACTTTTGCACTTGTATTAGTGTGGAAAAAACACTTTTCGCACTTGTGTTAGTGTTGAAAAACCACTTTTCGCACTTGTGTTAGTGTTGAAAACCACATTTCGCACTTGTGTTGGTGCAGGAAACCACTTTTGCACTTGTATTAGTGTGGCAAAAACACTTTTTGCACTTGTGGTAGTGTTGAAAAACCACTTTTCGCACTTGTGTTAGTGTTGAAAAACCACTTTTCGCACTTGTGTTAGTGTTGAAAAACCACTTTTTGCACTTGTGTTGGTGCAGGAAACCACTTTTGCACTTGTATTAGTGTGGAAAAAACACTTTTTGCACTTGTGATAGTGTCGAAAAACCACTTTTCGCACTTGTGTTAGTGTTGAAAAACCACTGTTCGCACTTGTATTAGTGTTGAAAAACCACTTTTTGCACTTGTGTTGGTGCAGGAAACCACTTTTGCACTTGAATTTGTGTGGAAAAAACACTTTTCGCACTTGTGTTAGTGTTGAAAAACCACTTTTCGCACTTGTGTTAGTGTTGAAAAACCACTTTTCGCACTTGTGTTAGTGTTGAAAAACCACTGTTCGCACTTGTATTAGTGTTGAAAAACCACTTTTTGCACTTGTGTTGGTGCAGGAAACCACTTTTGCACTTGTATTAGTGTGGAAAAAACACTTTTTGCACTTGTGATAGTGTTGAAAAACCACTTTTCGCACTTGTGTTAGTGTTGAAAAACCACTTTTCGCACTTGTGTTGGTGCAGGAAACCACTTTTGCACTTGTATTAGTGTGGAAAAAACACTTTTTGCACTTGTGATAGTGTTGAAAAACCACTTTTCGCACTTGTGTTAGTGTTGAAAAACCACTTTTCGCACTTGTGTTGGTGCAGGAAACCACTTTTGCACTTGTATTAGTGTGGAAAAACCACTTTTCGCACTTGTGTTAGTTTTGAAAAACCACTTTTCGCACTTGTGTTAGTGTTGAAAAACCACTTTTCGCACTTGTGTTGGTGCAGGAAACCACTTTTGCACTTGTATTAGTGTGGCAAAAACACTTTTTGCACTTGTGATAGTGTTGAAAAACCACTTTTCGCACTTGTGTTAGTGTTGAAAAACCACTTTTCGCACTAGTGTTATTGTTGAAAAACCACTTTTCGCACTTGTGTTGGTGCAGGAAACCACTTTTGCACTTGTATTAGTGTGGAAAAAACACTTTTTGCACTTGTGATAGTGTTGAAAAACCACTTTTCGCACTTGTATTAGTGTGCAAAAAACACTTTTTGCACTTGTGTTGGTGCAGGAAACCACTTTTGAACTTGTATTAGTGTGGAAAAACCACTTTTCGCACTTGTGTTAGTGTTGAAAAACCACTTTTCGCACTTGTGTTGGTGCAGGAAACCACTTTTGCACTTGTATTAGTGTGGAAAAAACACTTTTTGCACTTGTGATAGTGTTGAAAAACCACTTTTCGCACTTGTGTTAGTGTTGAAAAACCACTTTTCGCACTTGTGTTGGTGCAGGAAACCACTTTTGCACTTGCATTAGTGTGGAAAAAACACTTTTTGCACTTGTGATAGTGTTGAAAAACCACTTTTCGCACTTGTGTTAGTGTTGAAAAACCACTTTTCGCACTTGTGTTGGTGCAGGAAACCACTTTTGCACTTGTATTAGTGTGGAAAAAACACTTTTTGCACTTGTGATAGTGTTGAAAAACCTCTTTTCGCACTTGTGTTAGTGTTGAAAAACCACTTTTCGCACTTGTGTTGGTGCAGGAAACCACTTTTGCACTTGTATTAGTGTGGAAAAAACACTTTTCGCACTTGTGTTAGTGTTGAAAAACCACTTTTCGCACTTGTGTTAGTGTTGAAAAACACTTTTCGCACTTGTGTTAGTTTTGAAAAACCACTTTTCGCACTTGTGTTGGTGCAGGAAACCACTTTTGCACTTGTATTAGTGTGGAAAAAACACTTTTTGCACTTGTGATAGTGTTGAAAAACCACTTTTCACACTTGTGTTAGTGTTGAAAAACCACTTTTCGCACTTGTGTTAGTGTTGAAAAACCACTTTTCGCACGTGTGTTGGTGCAGGAAACCACTTTTGCACTTTTATTAGTGTGGAAAAAACACTTTTTGCACTTGTGATAGTGTTGAAAAACCACTTTTCGCACTTGTGTTAGTGTTGAAAAACCACTTTTCGCACTTGTGTTAGTGTTGAAAAACCACTTTTCGCACTTGTGTTGGTGCAGGAAACCACTTTTGCACTTGTATTAGTGTGGAAAAAACACTTTTTGCACTTGTGATAGTGTTGAAAAACCACTTTTCGCACTTGTGTTAGTGTTGAAAAACCACTTTTCGCACTTGTGTTGGTGCAGGAAACCACTTTTGCACTTGTGTTAGTGTGGAAAAAACACTTTTTGCACTTGTTATAGTGTTGAAAAACCACTTTTCGCACTTGTGTTGGTGCAGGAAACCACTTTTGCACTTGTATTAGTGTGGAAAAAACACTTTTTACACTTGTGATACTGTTGAAAAAACACTTTTTGCACTTGTGATAGTGTTGAAAAACCACTTTTCGCACTTGTGTTAGTGTTGAAAAACCACTTTTCGCACTTGTGTTGGTGCAGGAAACCACTTTTGCACTTGTGTTAGTGTGGAAAAAAACACTTTTTGCACTTGTTATAGTGTTGAAAAACCACTTTTCGCACTTGTGTTGGTGCAGGAAACCACTTTTGCACTTGTATTAGTGTGGAAAAAACACTTTTTACACTTGTGATAGTGTTGAAAAACCACCTTTCGCACTTGTGTTAGTGTTGAAAAACCACTTTTCGCACTTGTGTTGGTGCAGGAAACCACTTTTGCACTTGTATTAGAGTGGAAAAAGCACTTTTTGAACTTGTGATAGTGTTGAAAAACCACTTTTCGCACTTGTGTTAGTGTTGAAAAACCACTTTTCGCACTTGTGTTGGAGCAGGAAACCACTTTTGCACTTGTATTAGTGTGGAAAAAACACTTTTTGCACTTGTGATAGTGTTGAAAAACCACTTTTCGCACTTGTGTTAGTGTTGAAAAACCACTTTTCACACTTGTGATGGTGCAGGAAACCACTTTTGCAGTTGTATTAGTGTGGAAAAAACACTTTTCGCACTTGTGTTAGTGTTGAAAAACCACTTTTCGCACTTGTGTTAGTGTTGAAAACCACATTTCGCCCTTGTGTTGGTGCAGGAAACCACTTTTGCACTTGTATTAGTGTGGAAAAAACACTTTTTGCACTTGTGTTAGTGTTGAAAAACCACTTTTCGCACTTGTGTTGGTGCAGGAAACCACTTTTGCACTTGTATTAGTGTGGAAAAACCACTTTTCGCACATGTGTTAGTGTTGAAAAACCACTTTTCGCACTTGTGTTAGTGTTGAAAAACCACTTTTCGCACTTGTGTTGGTGCAGGAAACCACTTTTGCACTTGTATTAGTGTGGAAAAAACACTTTTTGCACTTGAGATAGTGTTGAAAAACCACTTTTTGCACTTGTGTTAGTGTTGAAAAACAACTTTTCGCACTTGTGTTAGTTTTGAAAAACCACTTTTCGCACTTGTGTTGGGGCAGGAAACCACTTTTGCACGTGTATTAGTGTGGAAAAAACACTTTTTACACTTGTGATAGTGTTGAAAAACCACCTTTCGCACTTGTGTTAGTGTTGAAAAACCACTTTTCGCACTTGTGTTGGTGCAGGAAACCACTTTTGCACTTGTATTAGAGTGGAAAAAGCACTTTTTGAACTTGTGATAGTGTTGAAAAACCACTTTTCGCACTTGTGTTAGTGTTGAAAAACCACTTTTCGCACTTGTGTTGGTGCAGGAAACCACTTTTGCACTTGTATTAGTGTGGAAAAAACACTTTTTGCACTTGTGATAGTGTTGAAAAACCACTTTTCGCACTTGTGTTAGTGTTGAAAAACCACTTTTCGCACTTGTGATGGTGCAGGAAACCACTTTTGCAGTTGTATTAGTGTGGAAAAAACACTTTTCGCACTTGTGTTAGTGTTGAAAAACCACTTTTCGCACTTGTGTTAGTGTTGAAAACCACATTTCGCACTTGTGTTGGTGCAGGAAACCACTTTTGCACTTGTATTAGTGTGGAAAAAACACTTTTTGCACTTGAGATAGTGTTGAAAAACCACTTTTTGCACTTGAGTTAGTGTTGAAAAACAACTTTTTGCACTTGTGTTAGTTTTGAAAAACCACTTTTCGCACTTGTGTTGGTGCAGGAAACCACTTTTGCACGTGTATTAGTGTGGAAAAACCACTTTTCGCACTTGTGTTAGTGTTGAAAAACCACTTTTCGCACTTGTGTTAGTGTTGAAAAACCACTTTTCGCACGTGTGTTGGTGCAGGAAACCACTTTTGCACTTGTATTAGTGTGGCAAAAACACTTTTTGCACTTGTGATAGTGTTGAAAAACCACTTTTCGCACTTGTGTTAGTGTTGAAAAACCACTTTTCGCACAAACCACTTTTCGCACTTGTGTTAGTGTTGAAAAACCACTTTTCGCACTTGTGTTGGTGCAGGAAACCACTTTTGCACTTGTATTAGTGTGGAAAAAACACTTTTTGCACTTGTGATAGTGTTGAAAAACCACTTTTCGCACTTGTGTTAGTGTTGAAAAACCACTTTTCGCACTTGTGTTGGTGCAGGAAACCACTTTTGCACTTGTGTTAGTGTGGAAAAAACACTTTTTGCACTTGTTATAGTGTTGAAAAACCACTTTTCGCACTTGTGTTGGTGCAGGAAACCACTTTTGCACTTGTATTAGTGTGGAAAAAACACTTTTTACACTTGTGATAGTGTTGAAAAACCACCTTTCGCACTTGTGTTAGTGTTGAAAAACCACTTTTTCGCACTTGTGTTGGTGCAGGAAACCACTTTTGCACTTGTATTAGTGTGGAAAAAACACTTTTTGAACTTGTGATACTGTTGAAAAACCACTTTTCGCACTTGTGTTAGTGTTGAAAAACCACTTTTCGCACTTGTGTTAGTGTTGAAAAACCACTTTTCGCACTTGTGTTGGTGCAGGAAACCACTTTTGCACTTGTATTAGTGTGGAAAAAAACACTTTTTGCACTTGTGATAGTGTTGAAAAACCACTTTTCGCACTTGTGTTAGTGTTGAAAAACCACTTTTCGCACTTGTGATGGTGCAGGAAACCACTTTTGCACTTGTATTAGTGTGGAAAAAACACTTTTCGCACTTGTGTTAGTGTTGAAAAACCACTTTTCGCACTTGTGTTAGTGTTGAAAACCACATTTCGCACTTGTGTTGGTGCAGGAAACCACTTTTGCACTTGTATTAGTGTGGCAAAAACACTTTTTGCACTTGTGGTAGTGTTGAAAAACCACTTTTCGCACTTGTGTTAGTGTTGAAAAACCACTTTTCACACTTGTGTTAGTGTTGAAAAACCATTTTTGCACTTGTGTTGGTGCAGGAAACCACTTTTGCACTTGTATTAGTGTGGAAAAAACACTTTTTGCACTTGTGATAGTGTTGAAAAACCACTTTTCGCACTTGTGTTAGTGTTGAAAAACCACTGTTCGCACTTGTATTAGTGTTGAAAAACCACTTTTTGCACTTGTGTTGGTGCAGGAAACCACTTTTGCACTTGAATTTGTGTGGAAAAAACACTTTTCGCACTTGTGTTAGTGTTGAAAAACCACTTTTCGCACTTGTGTTAGTGTTGAAAAACCACTTTTCGCACTTGTGTTAGTGTTGAAAAACCACTGTTCGCACTTGTATTAGTGTTGAAAAACCACTTTTTGCACTTGTGTTGGTGCAGGAAACCACTTTTGCACTTGTATTAGTGTGGAAAAAACACTTTTTGCACTTGTGATAGTGTTGAAAAACCACTTTTCGCACTTGTGTTAGTGTTGAAAAACCACTTTTCGCACTTGTGTTGGTGCAGGAAACCACTTTTGCACTTGTATTAGTGTGGAAAAAACACTTTTTGCACTTGTGATAGTGTTGAAAAACCACTTTTCGCACTTGTGTTAGTGTTGAAAAACCACTTTTCGCACTTGTGTTGGTGCAGGAAACCACTTTTGCACTTGTATTAGTGTGGAAAAAACACTTTTTGCACTTGTGATAGTGTTGAAAAACCACTTTTCGCACTTGTGTTAGTGTTGAAAAACCACTTTTCGCACTTGTGATGGTGCAGGAAACCACTTTTGCAGTTGTATTAGTGTGGAAAAAACACTTTTCGCACTTGTGTTAGTGTTGAAAAACCACTTTTCGCACTTGTGTTAGTGTTGAAAACCACATTTCGCACTTGTGTTGGTGCAGGAAACCACTTTTGCACTTGTATTAGTGTGGAAAAAACACTTTTTGCACTTGAGATAGTGTTGAAAAACCACTTTTTGCACTTGAGTTAGTGTTGAAAAACAACTTTTTGCACTTGTGTTAGTTTTGAAAAACCACTTTTCGCACTTGTGTTGGTGCAGGAAACCACTTTTGCACGTGTATTAGTGTGGAAAAACCACTTTTCGCACTTGTGTTAGTGTTGAAAAACCACTTTTCGCACTTGTGTTAGTGTTGAAAAACCACTTTTCGCACGTGTGTTGGTGCAGGAAACCACTTTTGCACTTGTATTAGTGTGGCAAAAACACTTTTTGCACTTGTGATAGTGTTGAAAAACCACTTTTCGCACTTGTGTTAGTGTTGAAAAACCACTTTTCGCACTTGTGTTAGTGTTGAAAAACCACTTTTCGCACTTGTGTTGGTGCAGGAAACCACTTTTGCACTTGTATTAGTGTGGAAAAAACACTTTTTGCACTTGTGATAGTGTTGAAAAACCACTTTTCGCACTTGTGTTAGTGTTGAAAAACCACTTTTCGCACTTGTGTTGGTGCAGGAAACCACTTTTGCACTTGTGTTAGTGTGGAAAAAACACTTTTTGCACTTGTTATAGTGTTGAAAAACCACTTTTCGCACTTGTGTTGGTGCAGGAAACCACTTTTGCACTTGTATTAGTGTGGAAAAAACACTTTTTACACTTGTGATAGTGTTGAAAAACCACCTTTCGCACTTGTGTTAGTGTTGAAAAACCACTTTTCGCACTTGTGTTGGTGCAGGAAACCACTTTTGCACTTGTATTAGTGTGGAAAAAACACTTTTTGAACTTGTGATACTGTTGAAAAACCACTTTTCGCACTTGTGTTAGTGTTGAAAAACCACTTTTCGCACTTGTGTTAGTGTTGAAAAACCACTTTTCGCACTTGTGTTGGTGCAGGAAACCACTTTTGCACTTGTATTAGTGTGGAAAAAACACTTTTTGCACTTGTGATAGTGTTGAAAAACCACTTTTCGCACTTGTGTTAGTGTTGAAAAACCACTTTTCGCACTTGTGATGGTGCAGGAAACCACTTTTGCACTTGTATTAGTGTGGAAAAAACACTTTTCGCACTTGTGTTAGTGTTGAAAAACCACTTTTCGCACTTGTGTTAGTGTTGAAAACCACATTTCGCACTTGTGTTGGTGCAGGAAACCACTTTTGCACTTGTATTAGTGTGGCAAAAACACTTTTTGCACTTGTGGTAGTGTTGAAAAACCACTTTTCGCACTTGTGTTAGTGTTGAAAAACCACTTTTCGCACTTGTGTTAGTGTTGAAAAACCATTTTTGCACTTGTGTTGGTGCAGGAAACCACTTTTGCACTTGTATTAGTGTGGAAAAAACACTTTTTGCACTTGTGATAGTGTTGAAAAACCACTTTTCGCACTTGTGTTAGTGTTGAAAAACCACTGTTCGCACTTGTATTAGTGTTGAAAAACCACTTTTTGCACTTGTGTTGGTGCAGGAAACCACTTTTGCACTTGAATTTGTGTGGAAAAAACACTTTTCGCACTTGTGTTAGTGTTGAAAAACCACTTTTCGCACTTGTGTTAGTGTTGAAAAACCACTGTTCGCACTTGTATTAGTGTTGAAAAACCACTTTTTGCACTTGTGTTGGTGCAGGAAACCACTTTTGCACTTGTATTAGTGTGGAAAAAACACTTTTTGCACTTGTGATAGTGTTGAAAAACCACTTTTCGCACTTGTGTTAGTGTTGAAAAACCACTTTTCGCACTTGTGTTGGTGCAGGAAACCACTTTTGCACTTGTATTAGTGTGGAAAAAACACTTTTTGCACTTGTGATAGTGTTGAAAAACCACTTTTCGCACTTGTGTTAGTGTTGAAAAACCACTTTTCGCACTTGTGTTGGTGCAGGAAACCACTTTTGCACTTGTATTAGTGTGGAAAAACCACTTTTCGCACTTGTGTTAGTTTTGAAAAACCACTTTTCGCACTTGTGTTAGTGTTGAAAAACCACTTTTCGCACTTGTGTTGGTGCAGGAAACCACTTTTGCACTTGTATTAGTGTGGCAAAAACACTTTTTGCACTTGTGATAGTGTTGAAAAACCACTTTTCGCACTTGTGTTAGTGTTGAAAAACCACTTTTCGCACTAGTGTTATTGTTGAAAAACCACTTTTCGCACTTGTGTTGGTGCAGGAAACCACTTTTGCACTTGTATTAGTGTGGAAAAAACACTTTTTGCACTTGTGATAGTGTTGAAAAACCACTTTTCGCACTTGTGTTAGTGTTGAAAAACCACTTTTCCCACTTGTGTTGGTGCAGGAAACCACTTTTGCACTTGTATTAGTGTGCAAAAAACACTTTTTGCACTTGTGTTGGTGCAGGAAACCACTTTTGAACTTGTATTAGTGTGGAAAAACCACTTTTCGCACTTGTGTTAGTGTTGAAAAACCACTTTTCGCACTTGTGTTGGTGCAGGAAACCACTTTTGCACTTGTATTAGTGTGGAAAAAACACTTTTTGCACTTGTGATAGTGTTGAAAAACCACTTTTCGCACTTGTGTTAGTGTTGAAAAACCACTTTTCGCACTTGTGTTGGTGCAGGAAACCACTTTTGCACTTGCATTAGTGTGGAAAAAACACTTTTTGCACTTGTGATAGTGTTGAAAAACCACTTTTCGCACTTGTGTTAGTGTTGAAAAACCACTTTTCGCACTTGTGTTGGTGCAGGAAACCACTTTTGCACTTGTATTAGTGTGGAAAAAACACTTTTTGCACTTGTGATAGTGTTGAAAAACCTCTTTTCGCACTTGTGTTAGTGTTGAAAAACCACTTTTCGCACTTGTGTTGGTGCAGGAAACCACTTTTGCACTTGTATTAGTGTGGAAAAAACACTTTTCGCACTTGTGTTAGTGTTGAAAAACCACTTTTCGCACTTGTGTTAATGTTGAAAAACACTTTTCGCACTTGTGTTAGTTTTGAAAAACCACTTTTCGCACTTGTGTTGGTGCAGGAAACCACTTTTGCACTTGTATTAGTGTGGAAAAAACACTTTTTGCACTTGTGATAGTGTTGAAAAACCACTTTTCACACTTGTGTTAGTGTTGAAAAACCACTTTTCGCACTTGTGTTAGTGTTGAAAAACCACTTTTCGCACGTGTGTTGGTGCAGGAAACCACTTTTGCACTTTTATTAGTGTGGAAAAAACACTTTTTGCACTTGTGATAGTGTTGAAAAACCACTTTTCGCACTTGTGTTAGTGTTGAAAAACCACTTTTCGCACTTGTGTTAGTGTTGAAAAACCACTTTTCGCACTTGTGTTGGTGCAGGAAACCACTTTTGCACTTGTATTAGTGTGGAAAAAACACTTTTTGCACTTGTGATAGTGTTGAAAAACCACTTTTCGCACTTGTGTTAGTGTTGAAAAACCACTTTTCGCACTTGTGTTGGTGCAGGAAACCACTTTTGCACTTGTGTTAGTGTGGAAAAAACACTTTTTGCACTTGTTATAGTGTTGAAAAACCACTTTTCGCACTTGTGTTGGTGCAGGAAACCACTTTTGCACTTGTATTAGTGTGGAAAAAACACTTTTTACACTTGTGATACTGTTGAAAAAACACTTTTTGCACTTGTGATAGTGTTGAAAAACCACTTTTCGCACTTGTGTTAGTGTTGAAAAACCACTTTTCGCACTTGTGTTGGTGCAGGAAACCACTTTTGCACTTGTGTTAGTGTGGAAAAAACACTTTTTGCACTTGTTATAGTGTTGAAAAACCACTTTTCGCACTTGTGTTGGTGCAGGAAACCACTTTTGCACTTGTATTAGTGTGGAAAAAACACTTTTTACACTTGTGATAGTGTTGAAAAACCACCTTTCGCACTTGTGTTAGTGTTGAAAAACCACTTTTCGCACTTGTGTTGGTGCAGGAAACCACTTTTGCACTTGTATTAGTGTGGAAAAAACACTTTTTGAACTTGTGATACTGTTGAAAAACCACTTTTCGCACTTGTGTTAGTGTTGAAAAACCACTTTTCGCACTTGTGTTAGTGTTGAAAAACCACTTTTCGCACTTGTGTTGGTGCAGGAAACCACTTTTGCACTTGTATTAGTGTGGAAAAAACACTTTTTGCACTTGTGATAGTGTTGAAAAACCACTTTTCGCACTTGTGTTAGTGTTGAAAAACCACTTTTCGCACTTGTGATGGTGCAGGAAACCACTTTTGCACTTGTATTAGTGTGGAAAAAACACTTTTCGCACTTGTGTTAGTGTTGAAAAACCACTTTTCGCACTTGTGTTAGTGTTGAAAACCACATTTCGCACTTGTGTTGGTGCAGGAAACCACTTTTGCACTTGTATTAGTGTGGCAAAAACACTTTTTGCACTTGTGGTAGTGTTGAAAAACCACTTTTCGCACTTGTGTTAGTGTTGAAAAACCACTTTTCGCACTTGTGTTAGTGTTGAAAAACCACTTTTTGCACTTGTGTTGGTGCAGGAAACCACTTTTGCACTTGTATTAGTGTGGAAAAAACACTTTTTGCACTTGTGATAGTGTTGAAAAACCACTTTTCGCACTTGTGTTAGTGTTGAAAAACCACTGTTCGCACTTGTATTAGTGTTGAAAAACCACTTTTTGCACTTGTGTTGGTGCAGGAAACCACTTTTGCACTTGAATTTGTGTGGAAAAAACACTTTTCGCACTTGTGTTAGTGTTGAAAAACCACTTTTCGCACTTGTGTTAGTGTTGAAAAACCACTTTTCGCACTTGTGTTAGTGTTGAAAAACCACTGTTCGCACTTGTATTAGTGTTGAAAAACCACTTTTTGCACTTGTGTTGGTGCAGGAAACCACTTTTGCACTTGTATTAGTGTGGAAAAAACACTTTTTGCACTTGTGATAGTGTTGAAAAACCACTTTTCGCACTTGTGTTAGTGTTGAAAAACCACTTTTCGCACTTGTGTTGGTGCAGGAAACCACTTTTGCACTTGTATTAGTGTGGAAAAAACACTTTTTGCACTTGTGATAGTGTTGAAAAACCACTTTTCGCACTTGTGTTAGTGTTGAAAAACCACTTTTCGCACTTGTGTTGGTGCAGGAAACCACTTTTGCACTTGTATTAGTGTGGAAAAAACACTTTTTGCACTTGTGATAGTGTTGAAAAACCACTTTTCGCACTTGTGTTAGTGTTGAAAAACCACTTTTCGCACTTGTGATGGTGCAGGAAACCACTTTTGCAGTTGTATTAGTGTGGAAAAAACACTTTTCGCACTTGTGTTAGTGTTGAAAAACCACTTTTCGCACTTGTGTTAGTGTTGAAAACCACATTTCGCACTTGTGTTGGTGCAGGAAACCACTTTTGCACTTGTATTAGTGTGGAAAAAACACTTTTTGCACTTGAGATAGTGTTGAAAAACCACTTTTTGCACTTGAGTTAGTGTTGAAAAACAACTTTTTGCACTTGTGTTAGTTTTGAAAAACCACTTTTCGCACTTGTGTTGGTGCAGGAAACCACTTTTGCACGTGTATTAGTGTGGAAAAACCACTTTTCGCACTTGTGTTAGTGTTGAAAAACCACTTTTCGCACTTGTGTTAGTGTTGAAAAACCACTTTTCGCACGTGTGTTGGTGCAGGAAACCACTTTTGCACTTGTATTAGTGTGGCAAAAACACTTTTTGCACTTGTGATAGTGTTGAAAAACCACTTTTCGCACTTGTGTTAGTGTTGAAAAACCACTTTTCGCACTTGTGTTAGTGTTGAAAAACCACTTTTCGCACTTGTGTTGGTGCAGGAAACCACTTTTGCACTTGTGTTAGTGTGGAAAAAACACTTTTTGCACTTGTTATAGTGTTGAAAAACCACTTTTCGCACTTGTGTTGGTGCAGGAAACCACTTTTGCACTTGTATTAGTGTGGAAAAAACACTTTTTACACTTGTGATAGTGTTGAAAAACCACCTTTCGCACTTGTGTTAGTGTTGAAAAACCACTTTTCGCACTTGTGTTGGTGCAGGAAACCACTTTTGCACTTGTATTAGTGTGGAAAAAACACTTTTTGAACTTGTGATACTGTTGAAAAACCACTTTTCGCACTTGTGTTAGTGTTGAAAAACCACTTTTCGCACTTGTGTTAGTGTTGAAAAACCACTTTTCGCACTTGTGTTGGTGCAGGAAACCACTTTTGCACTTGTGTTAGTGTGGAAAAAACACTTTTTGCACTTGTTATAGTGTTGAAAAACCACTTTTCGCACTTGTGTTGGTGCAGGAAACCACTTTTGCACTTGTATTAGTGTGGAAAAAACACTTTTTACACTTGTGATAGTGTTGAAAAACCACCTTTCGCACTTGTGTTAGTGTTGAAAAACCACTTTTCGCACTTGTGTTGGTGCAGGAAACCACTTTTGCACTTGTATTAGTGTGGAAAAAACACTTTTTGAACTTGTGATACTGTTGAAAAACCACTTTTCGCACTTGTGTTAGTGTTGAAAAACCACTTTTCGCACTTGTGTTAGTGTTGAAAAACCACTTTTCGCACTTGTGTTGGTGCAGGAAACCACTTTTGCACTTGTATTAGTGTGGAAAAAACACTTTTTGCACTTGTGATAGTGTTGAAAAACCACTTTTCGCACTTGTGTTAGTGTTGAAAAACCACTTTTCGCACTTGTGATGGTGCAGGAAACCACTTTTGCACTTGTATTAGTGTGGAAAAAACACTTTTCGCACTTGTGTTAGTGTTGAAAAACCACTTTTCGCACTTGTGTTAGTGTTGAAAACCACATTTCGCACTTGTGTTGGTGCAGGAAACCACTTTTGCACTTGTATTAGTGTGGCAAAAACACTTTTTGCACTTGTGGTAGTGTTGAAAAACCACTTTTCGCACTTGTGTTAGTGTTGAAAAACCACTTTTCGCACTTGTGTTAGTGTTGAAAAACCATTTTTGCACTTGTGTTGGTGCAGGAAACCACTTTTGCACTTGTATTAGTGTGGAAAAAACACTTTTTGCACTTGTGATAGTGTTGAAAAACCACTTTTCGCACTTGTGTTAGTGTTGAAAAACCACTGTTCGCACTTGTATTAGTGTTGAAAAACCACTTTTTGCACTTGTGTTGGTGCAGGAAACCACTTTTGCACTTGAATTTGTGTGGAAAAAACACTTTTCGCACTTGTGTTAGTGTTGAAAAACCACTTTTCGCACTTGTGTTAGTGTTGAAAAACCACTTTTCGCACTTGTGTTAGTGTTGAAAAACCACTGTTCGCACTTGTATTAGTGTTGAAAAACCACTTTTTGCACTTGTGTTGGTGCAGGAAACCACTTTTGCACTTGTATTAGTGTGGAAAAAACACTTTTTGCACTTGTGATAGTGTTGAAAAACCACTTTTCGCACTTGTGTTAGTGTTGAAAAACCACTTTTCGCACTTGTGTTGGTGCAGGAAACCACTTTTGCACTTGTATTAGTGTGGAAAAAACACTTTTTGCACTTGTGATAGTGTTGAAAAACCACTTTTCGCACTTGTGTTAGTGTTGAAAAACCACTTTTCGCACTTGTGTTGGTGCAGGAAACCACTTTTGCACTTGTATTAGTGTGGAAAAACCACTTTTCGCACTTGTGTTAGTTTTGAAAAACCACTTTTCGCACTTGTGTTAGTGTTGAAAAACCACTTTTCGCACTTGTGTTGGTGCAGGAAACCACTTTTGCACTTGTATTAGTGTGGCAAAAACACTTTTTGCACTTGTGATAGTGTTGAAAAACCACTTTTCGCACTTGTGTTAGTGTTGAAAAACCACTTTTCGCACTAGTGTTATTGTTGAAAAACCACTTTTCGCACTTGTGTTGGTGCAGGAAACCACTTTTGCACTTGTATTAGTGTGGAAAAAACACTTTTTGCACTTGTGATAGTGTTGAAAAACCACTTTTCGCACTTGTGTTAGTGTTGAAAAACCACTTTTCCCACTTGTGTTGGTGCAGGAAACCACTTTTGCACTTGTATTAGTGTGCAAAAAACACTTTTTGCACTTGTGTTGGTGCAGGAAACCACTTTTGAACTTGTATTAGTGTGGAAAAAACCACTTTTCGCACTTGTGTTAGTGTTGAAAAACCACTTTTCGCACTTGTGTTGGTGCAGGAAACCACTTTTGCACTTGTATTAGTGTGGAAAAAACACTTTTTGCACTTGTGTTAGTGTTGAAAAACCACTTTTCGCACTTGTGTTGGTGCAGGAAACCACTTTTGCACTTGCATTAGTGTGGAAAAAACACTTTTTGCACTTGTGATAGTGTTGAAAAACCACTTTTCGCACTTGTGTTAGTGTTGAAAAACCACTTTTCGCACTTGTGTTGGTGCAGGAAACCACTTTTGCACTTGTATTAGTGTGGAAAAAACACTTTTTGCACTTGTGATAGTGTTGAAAAACCTCTTTTCGCACTTGTGTTAGTGTTGAAAAACCACTTTTCGCACTTGTGTTGGTGCAGGAAACCACTTTTGCACTTGTATTAGTGTGGAAAAAACACTTTTCGCACTTGTGTTAGTGTTGAAAAACCACTTTTCGCACTTGTGTTAGTGTTGAAAAACACTTTTCGCACTTGTGTTAGTTTTGAAAAACCACTTTTCGCACTTGTGTTGGTGCAGGAAACCACTTTTGCACTTGTATTAGTGTGGAAAAAACACTTTTTGCACTTGTGATAGTGTTGAAAAACCACTTTTCACACTTGTGTTAGTGTTGAAAAACCACTTTTCGCACTTGTGTTAGTGTTGAAAAACCACTTTTCGCACGTGTGTTGGTGCAGGAAACCACTTTTGCACTTTTATTAGTGTGGAAAAAACACTTTTTGCACTTGTGATAGTGTTGAAAAACCACTTTTCGCACTTGTGTTAGTGTTGAAAAACCACTTTTCGCACTTGTGTTAGTGTTGAAAAACCACTTTTCGCACTTGTGTTGGTGCAGGAAACCACTTTTGCACTTGTATTAGTGTGGAAAAAACACTTTTTGCACTTGTGATAGTGTTGAAAAACCACTTTTCGCACTTGTGTTAGTGTTGAAAAACCACTTTTCGCACTTGTGTTGGTGCAGGAAACCACTTTTGCACTTGTGTTAGTGTGGAAAAAACACTTTTTGCACTTGTTATAGTGTTGAAAAACCACTTTTCGCACTTGTGTTGGTGCAGGAAACCACTTTTGCACTTGTATTAGTGTGGAAAAAACACTTTTTACACTTGTGATACTGTTGAAAAAACACTTTTTGCACTTGTGATAGTGTTGAAAAACCACTTTTCGCACTTGTGTTAGTGTTGAAAAACCACTTTTCGCACTTGTGTTGGTGCAGGAAACCACTTTTGCACTTGTGTTAGTGTGGAAAAAACACTTTTTGCACTTGTTATAGTGTTGAAAAACCACTTTTCGCACTTGTGTTGGTGCAGGAAACCACTTTTGCACTTGTATTAGTGTGGAAAAAACACTTTTTACACTTGTGATAGTGTTGAAAAACCACCTTTCGCACTTGTGTTAGTGTTGAAAAACCACTTTTCGCACTTGTGTTGGTGCAGGAAACCACTTTTGCACTTGTATTAGTGTGGAAAAAACACTTTTTGAACTTGTGATACTGTTGAAAAACCACTTTTCGCACTTGTGTTAGTGTTGAAAAACCACTTTTCGCACTTGTGTTAGTGTTGAAAAACCACTTTTCGCACTTGTGTTGGTGCAGGAAACCACTACTTTTGCACTTGTATTAGTGTGGAAAAAACACTTTTTGCACTTGTGATAGTGTTGAAAAACCACTTTTCGCACTTGTGTTAGTGTTGAAAAACCACTTTTCGCACTTGTGATGGTGCAGGAAACCACTTTTGCACTTGTATTAGTGTGGAAAAAACACTTTTCGCACTTGTGTTAGTGTTGAAAAACCACTTTTCGCACTTGTGTTAGTGTTGAAAACCACATTTCGCACTTGTGTTGGTGCAGGAAACCACTTTTGCACTTGTATTAGTGTGGCAAAAACACTTTTTGCACTTGTGGTAGTGTTGAAAAAACCACTTTTCGCACTTGTGTTAGTGTTGAAAAACCACTTTTCGCACTTGTGTTAGTGTTGAAAAACCACTTTTTGCACTTGTGTTGGTGCAGGAAACCACTTTTGCACTTGTATTAGTGTGGAAAAAACACTTTTTGCACTTGTGATAGTGTTGAAAAAACCACTTTTCGCACTTGTGTTAGTGTTGAAAAACCACTGTTCGCACTTGTATTAGTGTTGAAAAACCACTTTTTGCACTTGTGTTGGTGCAGGAAAACCACTTTTGCACTTGAATTTGTGTGGAAAAAACACTTTTCGCACTTGTGTTAGTGTTGAAAAACCACTTTTCGCACTTGTGTTAGTGTTGAAAAACCACTTTTCGCACTTGTGTTAGTGTTGAAAAACCACTTTTCGCACTTGTGTTGGTGCAGGAAACCACTTTTGCACTTGTATTAGTGTGGAAAAAACACTTTTTGCACTTGTGATAGTGTTGAAAAACCACTTTTCGCACTTGTGTTAGTGTTGATAAACCACTTTTTCGCACTTGTGTTGGTGCAGGAAACCACTTTTGCACTTGTATTAGTGTGGAAAAAACACTTTTTGCACTTGTGATAGTGTTGAAAAACCACTTTTCGCACTTGTGTTAGTGTTGAAAAACCACTTTTTCGCACTTGTGTTGGTGCAGGAAACCACTTTTGCACTTGTATTAGTGTGGAAAAACCACTTTTCGCACTTGTGTTAGTTTTGAAAAACCACTTTTCGCACTTGTGTTAGTGTTGAAAAACCACTTTTCGCACTTGTGTTGTGCAGGAAACCACTTTTGCACTTGTATTAGGTGTGGCAAAAACACTTTTTGCACTTGTGATAGTGTTGAAAAACCACTTTCGCACTTGTGTTAGTGTTGAAAAACCACTTTCGCACTAGTGTTATTGTTGAAAAACCACTTTTTCGCACTTGTGTTGGTGCAGGAAACCACTTTTGCACTTGTATTAGTGTGGAAAAAACACTTTTTGCACTTGTGATAGTGTTGAAAAACCACTTTTCGCACTTGTGTTAGTGTTGAAAAACCACTTTTCCCACTGTGTGTTGGTGCAGGGAAACCACCTTTTGCACTTGTATTAGTGTGCAAAAAAACACTTTTTGCACTTGTGTTGGTGCAGGAAACCACTTTTGAACTTGTATTAGTGTGGAAAAAACCACTTTTCGCACTTGTGTTAGTGTTGAAAAAACCACTTTTCGCACTTGTGTTGGTGCAGGAAACCACTTTTGCACTTGTATTAGTGTGGAAAAAACACTTTTTGCACTTGTGATAGTGTTGAAAAACCACTTTTCGCACTTGTGTTAGTGTTGAAAAACCACTTTTCGCACTTGTGTTGGTGCAGGAAACCACTTTTGCACTTGTATTAGTGTGGAAAAAACACTTTTTTGCACTTGTGATAGTGTTGAAAAACCACTTTTCGCACTTGTGTTAGTGTTGAAAAACCACTTTTCGCACTTGTGTTGGTGCAGGAAACCACTTTTGCACTTGTATTAGTGTGGAAAAAACACTTTTTGCACTTGTGATAGTGTTGAAAAACCACTTTTCGCACTTGTGTTAGTGTTGAAAAACACTTTTCGCACTTGTGGTTGGTGCAGGAAACCACTTTTGCACTTGTATTAGTGTGGAAAAAACACTTTTCGCACTTGTGTAGTGTTGAAAACCACTTTTCGCACTTGTGTTAGTGTTGAAAAACACTTTTCGCACTTTGTGTTAGTTTTGAAAAACCACTTTTCGCACTTGTGTTGGTGCAGGAAACCACTTTATGCACTTGTATTAGTGTGGAAAAAACACTTTTTGCACTTGTGATAGTGTTGAAAAACCACTTTTCACACTTGTGTTAGTGTTGAAAAACCACTTTTCGGCACTTGTGTTAGTGTTGAAAAACCACTTTTCGCACAAGTGTTGGTGCAGGAAACCACTTTTGCACTTTTATTAGTGTGGAAAAAACACTTTTTGCACTTGTGATAGTGTTGAAAACCACTTTTCGCACTTGTGTTAGTGTTGAAAAACCACTTTTCGCACTTGTGTTAGTGTTGAAAAACCACTTTTCGCACTTGTGTTGGTGCAGGAAACCACTTTTGCACTTGTATTAGTGTGGAAAAAACACTTTTTGCACTTGTGATAGTGTGAAAAACCACTTTCGCACTTGTGTTAGTGTTGAAAAACCCACTTTTCGCACTTGTGTTGGTGCAGGAAACCACTTTTGCACTTGTGTTAGTGTGGAAAAAACACTTTTTGCACTTGTTATAGTGTTGAAAAACCACTTTTCGCACTTGTGTTGGTGCAGGAAACCACTTTTGCACTTGTATTAGTGTGGAAAAAAACACTTTTTACACTTGTGATACTGTTGAAAAACCACTTTTCGCACTTGTGTTAGTGTTGAAAAAACCACTTTTCGCACTTGTGTTAGTGTTGAAAAACCACTTTTCGCACTTGTGTTGGTGCAGGAAACCACTTTTGCACTTGTATTAGTGTGGAAAAAAACACTTTTTGCACTTGTGATAGTGTTGAAAGAACCACTTTTCGCACTTGTGTTAGTGTTGAAAAACCACTTTTCGCACTTGTGATGGTGCAGGAAACCACTTTTGCACTTGTATTAGTGTGGAAAAACACTTTTCGCACTTGTGTTAGTGTTGAAAAACCACTTTTCGCACTTTTGTTAGTGTTGAAAACCACATTTCGCACTTGTGTTGGTGCAGGAAACCACTTTTGCACTTGTATTAAGTGTGGCAAAAAACACTTTTTGCACTTGTGGTAGTGTTGAAAAACCACTTTTCGCACTTGTGTTAGTGTTGAAAAACCACTTTTCGCACTTGTGTTAGTGTTGAAAAACCACTTTTCGCACTTGTGTTGGTGCAGGAAACCACTTTTGCACTTGTATTTGTGTGGAAAAAACACTTTTTGCACTTGTGATAGTGTTGAAAAACCACTTTTCGCACTTGTATTAGTGTTGAAAAACCACTTTTTGCACTTGTTTGGTGCAGGAAACCACTTTTGCCACTTGAATTTGTGTGGAAAAAACACTTTTCGCACTTGTGTTAGTGTTGAAAAACCACATTTCGCACTTGTGTTAGTGTTGAAAAACCACTTTTTGCACTTGTGTTAGTGTTGAAAAACCACTTTTCGCACTTGTGTTGGTGCAGGAAACCACTTTGCACTTGTATTAGTGTGGAAAAAACACTTTTTGCACTTGTGATAGTGTTGAAAATCCGCTTTTCGCACTTGTGTTAGTGTTGAAAAGCCACTTTTCCCACTTGTGTTGGTGCAGGAAACCACTTTGCACTTGTGATAATGTTGAAAAAACACTTTTTGCACTTGTGATAGTGTTGAAAAACCACTTTTTCGCACTTGTGTTAGTGTTGAAAAACCACTTTTCGCACTTGTGTTGGTGCAGTAAAACCACTTTTGCACTTGTATTAGTGTGGAAAAACACTTTTTGCACTTGTGATAGTGTTGAAAAACCACTTTTCGCACTTTGTGTTAGTGTTGAAAAACCACTTTTCGCACTTGTGATAGTGTTGAAAAACCACTTTTCGCACTTGTGTTGGTGCAGGAAACCACTTTTTGCACTTGTATTAGTGTGAAAAACCACTTGTTGCACTTGTGTTGGTGCAGGAAACCACTTTTTGCACTTTGTATTAGTGTGGAAAAAACACTTTTTGCACTTGTGATAGTGTTGAAAATCCACTTTTCGCACTTGTGTTAGTGTTGAAAAGCCACTTTTCCCACTTGTGTTGGTGCAGGAAACCACTTTTGCACTTGTATTAGTGTGGAAAAAACACTTTTTGCACATGTGATAGTGTTGAAAATCCGCTTTTTCGCACTTGTGTTAGTGTTGAAAAACCACTTTTCGCACTTGTGTTGGTGAAGGAAACCATTTTTCGCACTTGTGTTAGTGTTGAAAAACCACTTTTCGCACTTGTGTTAGTGAACTGAAACCACTTTTCGCACTTGTGTTAGTGTTGAAAAACCACTTTTCGCGCTTGTGTTGGTGAAGGAAACCATTTTTTCGCACTTGTGTTAGTGTTTGAAAAACCACTTTTCGCACTTGTGTTGGTGCAGGAAACCACTTGTGCACTTGTATTAGTGTGTTAAAACCACTTTTCGCCATTGTGTTAGTGTTGAAAAACTACTTTTCGCACTTGTGTTAGTGTTGAAAAACACTTTTCGCACTTGTGTTGGTGCAGGGAAACCACTTTTGCACTTGTATTAGTGTGAAAAAACCACTTTTCGCACTTGTCTTGGTAAAGGAAACCACTTTTGCACTTGTGTTAGTGTTTGAAAAACCACTTTTCGCACTTGTGATAGTGTTGAAAAACCACTTTTCACACTTGTGTTGGTGCAGGGAAACCACTTTTTGCACTTGTATTAGTGTGGAAAAAACACTTTTTGCACTTGTGATAGTGTTGAAAAACCACTTTTCGCACTTGTGTTAGTGTTGAAAAACCACTTTTCGCACATGTGTTGGTGCAGGAAACCACTTTTGCACTTGTATTAGTGTGGAAAAACCAGTTTTCGCACTTGTGATAGTGTTGAAAAATCACTTTTCGCACTTGTGTTAGTGTTGAAAACCCACTTTTCGCACTTGTGTTAGTGTTGAAAAATCCACTTTTCCCACTTGTGTTGGTGCAGGAAACCACTTTTGCACTTTGTATTAGTGTGGGAAAAACCACTTTTCTCACTTGTGTTAGTGTTGAAAAACCACTTTTCGCACTTGTGTTAGTGTTGAAAACCACTTTTCGCACTTGTGTTGGTGCAGGAAACCACTTTTTGCACTTGTATTAGTGTGGAAAAAACACTTTTTGCACTTGTGATAGTGTTGAAAAACCACTTTTTGCACTTGTGTTAGTGTTGAAAAACCACTATTCGCACTTGTGTTGGTTCAGGAAACCACTTTTGCACTTGTATTAGTGTGGTAAAACCACTTTTCGCCCTTGTGTTAGTGTTGAAAAACCACTTTTCGCACTTGTGTTAAGTGTTGAAAAACCACTTTTTGCACTTGTGTTGGTGCAGGAAACCACTTTTGCACTTGTATTAGTGTGGAAAAAACACTTTTTGCACTTGTGATAGTGTTGAAAAACCACTTTTCGCACTGGTGTTAGTGTTGAAAAGCTACTTTTCGCCCTTGTGTTAGTGTTGAAAAACCACTTTTCGCACTTGTGTTAGTGTTGAAAAACCACTTTTCCGCACTTGTGTTGGTACAGGAAACCACTTTTGCACTTGTATCAGTGTGGAAAAACCACTTTTCGCACTTGTGTTGGTGCAGGAAACCACTTTTGCACT